>NC_041005.1:51839323-52036823 GCF_004193775.1 Glycine soja | reverse complement strand
AAGATTCATCCACATATAATTTACTATAAGTCCAAGAAAACTGCCTGCATGACTTGTACCTAAGTATCCAAGAAGCTCAAATCAAGCATATAACCTTTAAGTTTTCAAGAGGTTTAATTGAGGACATCTATCAGTGGCAACATACAAAGATTAAAAAAAAAATTATCTCAATAAAAAGATCATAAAGCAATACTGTTTTACCTCATTCAGTTTTTCCCAGACCAGATCAGGTTGATTTATGTAACCTTGGTCCGTGGCTAGAAGATAGAGCTCACCCTCAAACTGTGAATAAGAGAAAATAACTTTAGTATGAAGACTTTGCAAGACAAACAACATTTTTTTCTTGATGACAAAAATGTGCTACTGGCTGCACTTGATATCAGTAATCTAAATGGCAAAAGAAAAAAAAAATTGAGACTTTTACTGACCTTGAACATGGTGCTGAAATGATTGTTACGGAAAAAACACACTGTTCACGCTCTTTAAGCCCATATTGTAAACAGAAAAGACTGCAAAAGCATTTATAATATACAAAATGTGAAAGGAAAATTCTTCATAGCCAATAAAGAGAAATATATTGGAACACAGAACTAGATCAATTTATCTAGACCAACAAGACAAGAGGTCAACATACCCATAAAATGTCAACTGGCTGGCGTTATTCCTCAAGAAACTCTTGATCAATTCACCTAAGACCATAAAAAATGGACATAAGTCTCCCATAAGATAATATATAGTTATCTAAGAAAATAATACTTTAATGAGAATCAATCCACTTCTTCAATATATGGCACCACTTTACCTTGTTCTGGAGTAAGTTCATCCTTAGCTCTTAGATCAGGAGCAGCTAAGGTGCTTTTGTCAGACTGTTCTGCAAGTACCACCTCACCTTCATAAACAGGTTCACCATCCTCAAAATTTCCAGTTCTTGTATCCAACACACATTCCTCTCCTTCATATATGGGCTCACTCCCTTGAACACATGAAGTCAATGCTCCAGAAACATCAGTTTGATGATATCTGACACTAGATGAATCTGAATTTGTATGGCCAGGGGATGAGAATGATAATACTGTGGCATCAGGTCCATGAGATTCATCTACAACTTCATGATCTATAGTTGTAGGAGTGGATTGATCATGGACTTTTCCATCTCCTCCAGAAACATCTGCACGGCACTCAAACAAAGAGACAGAGTGTTTTTCAGGATATGGGATATCTTCACTCTCATTCTGAACCAATGCATCAAGGCTGTTCTCAATCACATTATTCAGGTCAAGAGATTCTTCAGGTCCCATATAAGTTGATTAATGAAGGTCATTTATGGCATCAGTCTTTAAGGATGAATTAGTTGCCTCTCCCAGTGTGAAGTAGAAGATATCTGTTCGTTGTGGTCTTTGCCAGAAGTAGCACAATCATCAGATAAGGAAGGCTCGGGGCCATCTTCATGAAAGTTACTGTTACCAGCACCAGTGCTATTTCCTAATTTATCTCCAGAATCCGTATTTATAACCTCCTCATCACACATATTTCTATCCATACTGACAGAAATTTCTCCTCCATTTATGTGACCTACAACAGGATCATTTTCAGCCTCGGACATTTTCAAGACTCTCAACAACTCTGCCTCTTCTTCTAGATCACCTTTTCTTTGTATATGATCAGAAATAGAATGAGAAGAATCATCAAACGACCTGGCTTTTGAAAGACTGGGAGAAGGAACTCCAAGAGTAGCAGTTGTTGCAGCCACAAAATCAACACAATCTTCCGGATTATTTTCATGATGGACATTCATGTTTAGTGTTTCAAGAGAGACAAGCTCTCCCATAAGGGCATTATAGGACTTTGATCCAATTGCATTCGCAGTGTCATAATCCTGGCTCAAAAGAACATGAAAATTTGAATATCAAATAAACACATCATAAAATAAGAAATAAAGCCCACATTGTTTAAGAAAAACATAAAGATAACATTTTGATAAGTATTTTGATATTTATTTAAGAAAGATCACTTGACCATTTAAAATTTACAGTAAGCAATGAACCACACAATTTTCATCATAATCCAAGGCAGGATCAATTTTAAGATGTGGCACAAGGAGGCAACTAACACAGTAGATTGAGGTCGAATGACAAGATAGAACTAATTAATTTGGAATGAGGGTGAAAAAATACCTGAGGATCAACCATCCAGCCATGATACAAAGGAATGTCCAGCAGATCAAATATGGCACACTCTCGAGTGAATTCAAAATCAGCTATTCTGTAATTCAAGAAATTTTTATCAGAAGTTCAAAATTGTTGATGGATGATGCACATGACTGCCAAAGAAATGAGAAGAACTGTATAACTGACCTCCTAAATTTTATATTTACATCAATTCCAGTAGCAAGCCTAGGGAGTAAGTCAATTGCATCAGCAATGTTCTGTTGTTGATTTTCAACATAGCCTGCATCTTTGCCCTAGAAGACAATAAGAAAAATTGCCAAATCAACTTGTATCATAAAAGATTTAATGTCACCAGTGATAACAAATGCAACTCTTACATTCACACTACTATTTGAATCAATTAATCTTTCAGCAACCAATGAAAGCAATTTCTCCTGTGAGACTTCAGCAATATCTGGACTCAAATTTAAGTTGTTTCTCAACAGCAGAACGTTACCTGCAATAATGCCATATATAAACAATAAACCATTAGTAAACAAATGTTGCAAGTAACCCTTCTAGAGTGCAAAAATTAAGCATGACATACAAGGAAACAAATGGTTAAATTAAAGGTAGTTAGTCTAAGAATTATGTAAGAAATTATAATACTTGTCCCGTCCAAATGGCATGTGCGACATGCTCCGCAAATGAAGTTAGAACTGATGGGTCACGGGGTTCACCAGGAAATCCCTCATCAGCATGTGACCCCTCAATATCATCACGACCTAAGTCCTCTGCAACAGTCGCATCTACGTCCGCAATCATCTGAGGAGCATCTTCACTCATTTGAGTTTTTTCAATTTCAATACATGTAAGTGAGAACTTATAGGAATTATAAAAAAAATTAAAATCTTAAAAGAAATAAAATTAAAAAATATAAACTTCCAAAGACTAAAAAAAACTTATAAAATCCAAAATTAAAAGACATTATCTTACAAGAGACCAAAATTAGAAAAATAAATTTACAAGCACCAAAAATGGAAAAACAAAAACTTACAAAGACTAAAAATATATTTAAATTTTTTATAACTGAGCTAAATATTACTTTTCGTCTATTAAATTTTATTATTTTTTCATTTTGATATTTAAATTTTAAAATAATAACAACTAAAAGTTATGATTATCTTTATTTTATTTTAAAAATTATATAAACCACTAAAACATGCCTTCACCATTCCTTATGAATCCAATCAGCAGAGGAATTTGAAACCCTTCATTATTCCATAATCTGGTAGCTTTTGGTCATAGGAAAGATAAATAAAAACATAATAACATTAAACTTCAACCTCGCTCCAAGGCTCCTTTAGAACCCGGCTACACTACGCAAGAATCAACAACATAGATAAAGAAATAATACGCAAGAATCAACAACATAGATAAAGAAATAACAAGATAGAAGAACCACTGAAAGAACCCGACCCCACCAAAAAGAAACCTCGATCAGACATCACATATTTTACTTTTTAATGTTTCCTTCTTTTTTTTCATCACCTCCGATTTGTGGCCGTGGTTGCCACACCCAACAGATATGCGTCCAAGCCCACCAACACATTGCAACCACATCACCATCGCCTCCAAAATACCGTCTTGCAGTGGCGCGTCAGAGAAATGCCTCAAATCTGGAATATGGCAGACAACGGTGGTCAAAGAGGGTTGGATCTAGAAAGAGTTTGAGAGATTTTAGATATTAGGTCTCATTATTCACTTCTTTGATTTGGAAACGGATTCAAAATCCTTAAATCCCATTTCACACTTCTTAGAGATCAGAGCGGTGCGAGAAACTGGGCTAGAGCAAAAGGTTGAGGGGGAACAATGGTGGTGTTGGTTGTAGGAAAGGCTTTGAGGTGGGGTGGGAGTTTTCATGCTATTTGGGGGAGTTTTCACGCTAATACGCCAAAGTGTTTTTGTTTACGGTAGTTTATAATTTTTGAAATAAAATTTAGTTATTACTGTTTTAAATTATTTATTTTAAAATTATTATGAATAATTTAATTATGATGTCAATATCCTTTATCATATATGTAATTATCATTTATGATATTTTTTATTTATGTTTTTTTTTTAAAATTCCAATTACTTGTTTGTATATATAAACAATTTGCTCCTCCAAGAAATAATACACACCATTGTCATTTTCTTTAACTTTTTTCCTTCTCTTCATTATTCTCCTTTGAGTTATATTATATGTAATACATTATCAGCATGATTATTTTTCTATCACGAGTCATCGATAATTGGTATTGTAACTTACAAGAAAAGTCATGCAGAAAGTTGTTTTATTATATTTATATTTTAAGGTTAGATTTTTCATTTCTCTAATATCATTATCCATATTATATGTTGGATAAAATATAAGTTTTCTATTTACATAATTCTGAAATGATTCATTTGAGTCTTAAATAATCTATCATGGAAGAAAATTTTTAGAATATTTTTCTCTCACTAAAAGTGAGAAAATAATGCAAAAGTATAAACAAAAGAATATTTTTTCTCACCAAATGTGAGAAAATAATGTTGTAATAGTCCAAACCGGTGAATTTTATTATAATTCGATTATACCAAGATAAATTCATATTCTTTTGAGTTCATATTTCAAGCTAAAGATTCTTTCTACCTAATTATATTACTCATAACTATGATGTTTATAGTTATATTATTAACATAAATATGATATTCATTTGAATATGTTGTGTCATGAAGATATTATCAAATAAGGAAATTAAAAAAAAAACTTTTGTGAAAGGTCATGAAAACCCTGTTAAATAAAGAAATTTTAAGAATAAATTTAAAGAAAGACTATATGAAGAATAAAGAAAAAAATTCTTGTTGAATTTTCTAATTATTTGTCTTTCAACATTATATCTATTTAAGTTTAAGTGTATTGTTTAACATTTGGTAAGATACTTTCAGAGATAATTATCTATTATTATTGATGTAGTATCTCATTGAGATTTCATAAACATATATACAATGTGTTTTTTAGTACACAATGAATTTAAAAAGTGACTTATTCTCACATCCAAAAGGTGAAAAAAATGTAGTACAAAAATGAAAAATAAAGAAATTTTCATTCTTGAAGAGTGGAGATAAAAAAAGATTGATTATTTCTTATTCGTTGTCTTAAAGATCATTGTATACATGGACAAAAGAAATAAATCTGTTTTACATTCTTTTTTCATTTCTCATTATTTTGTTCCATTGGATTTTTTTTACAAGATTTTTAATGATACAAGTAATAACATAATAAAAGATGAGATGATCCACTTTTTTTTTTCTTCATCAAGTTTTTATCCCACATGATTTTTCCTATTAATGTTTTAATGAGATAAATTCTTAAATAATGGATATCTATGAATGAGTGTTATGAATAATCTAATTGTGATTATCCATATCATTTATTATATATGTTATTATCATTTATAATCTTTCCTTATTTATGTTTATTCTTTGTAATTTCCCTATTATTTTTTATATATGTAAATAGTCTATTCCTATTAGAAATAATACACATAACTATTATTCTTTTTAAACTTTCTTTCTCTCTATTGTTCTCTTTCGAATTATAATATATTTTAAAAAATTAAACATTGATAAAGGACTAATGTTTTTATTAAAAAAATTAAAGAAAAACTAAATAAAACTTTTTAAAATATAAAATATCAAAATAATTTTTTAAAACATAATATATCAAAATAAAAATTTCAAAATATAGTACACTATACATTACATTTAACCTTATAACCAACTTTGCCATCTTTATTTTCTTTCGATCAAAGTTATAGTTACCACCAAACAATTCATTCAAGAAAGTAATTAATGTTTTTCTGTAGTTTGGACTTTAAAGTTGAAAATTAAAAGATCACCAAAAATTAAAACTAGAACCAGGTATTAATTTTAAAATTTTAAATTGATACCTTTGACATAAAATAATTATTTAAATATTGAAAAAAATGAAAATAACTTTTCTGATAGTGATTCCCATGCATGTGCTTACATGTTAGTACATGTTTAAAAACAAATGAAAATTGGAGTTTAAAAAGGAAAATATTTACTTAATTTTCAAATTTAGTTAGGACGTATTAGGAGACAATCATGTAAAGGACGAGACAAGAAGGAAGTGTTGTGGGAGGAAAGAGGCAGAGCTGCAATCACCAGAGTGGAAGCGCGAAACGGTAAACCCTAAACCTTAAACCCTGAATCCTGAACCTTGAACCCTGAACCCTGAACCCTGAACACTGAACCCTGAACCCCTGAACCCTCAACCCTCAACCCTCAACCCTAAACCCTAATCTTAAATACTATAAAATTGTTGAACTGAAACAGCCAAATTACAAAATGAAAAATGCATTCACAAATTAATAGTTGAAAAAGGCATAAAGAATGACAAAATCCTTAACTCCTTGACACAGTGCTGAAAATCACGTTTTTCTAGCTTGTTTTTCTTCTGTTCCATCCGACTAGTAAGGCCCTGCATAAATGCAGCACTCATTACAGATTTACAATCAATAAGGATAAACTTATAATTAAAACATTTCAAACCCAATATATAATCCTATTACCTGTGCCATTTCATATAGTGGTTGGTAAATTGCAGCATTAATAGAGCATAGTTGTTGGAGCTCCATATGTAGTTTTCAAAGGTATGACCATATAGTTAAGCATCATTATTAGTAACAATGAAAATAAAAGCTATAATTCTTAGAGACAGTGAAAATAAAAGTTGTAAGGTTCATAACATACTATCCAAAACATCTTCTTCATTATCCACACTGCTAGCATCACGAGTAATGTCCTCCATATTGCTGCAACCTGTAAGCATGTGAGGATCATTTCATAAAAAAAAAAACACGAATAAACTATTGCCAAACTATACAAATTTTTCATTGAGCTCTACATTGGATAGCATGCAACTGATGGTTTGTGAAAGACATCCGGAATCCATATATTATCTAAAAAAATAAAATAAAGCAAGTTCAGTTTAACTGTAATTTTAGTACTGTTTCATTGACTTGGCAACTAAATAGAAAGAGAAGAGCAGCTCACTGAGCTTCGTCGAAAATAACTATGCCTACTTTAATATCCACTTCCATTGGTGCCCAAATGACTGGATTATTGATGTAGTTATATGGACAAAATACCAATTGAGCATCATTTGACATAGAACGAGCACGAACAGCAACCTGAAAGTGGAGATAGCATAAGACTTGTACTTTACAAAGCTTAGCACAAACTTTTAAACAAAAAAATAAAAACAAAGAATAACAACAAAAGGCCAAACCTTTTACCAATTGTCCAACTTTTACAAGATCTTCTATGTCATGCACCACATTGCATCCTCCTTTCTGAAGGGAAGGATGACCTTTGACTTTATGAGCATTTCTGCATAGATTGTAAGTTTGTCATTTCAGTTACTTCAGGAAGAGTGATATGAAAAATAGATAGGAAGCATGAGCAAATAAGCATACACTCACTTGAATTATGGACACCCTGTTGCCTGATCTTTCAATAATAGTTTACTGAGAACATTTTATGAAAATTATTAGTATGAAGATTGTAAGATGAGAACATTTTATCAAATGAAAAAAAGAAAGATTATCATAAAGTTTAAAATGTCAAGGTAAAAGCAACCATTCATCATAGATGTTCTCTTTGCCAATTATATTTTTAGTTGTGCAGCAGTGTTTCCGCCATGCCTAGCAAAATAAGAGAGGGAAAAATACTCAGTCAAATCCATATTACTTTACTGAAAGAAACATCTTTTTGCATATCAAAGAATGAGTACTAATAAGGCATTCTTACTTTTCAGTTTTCATTAACACCTTTGTTAAAATTAAAATCCTTATCATATAAGTTGGATGTTCATTGGTATCTCATCAGCAATGGTTTAAAATTAACATATAATATGCTTCACAAAAAAATAAAATATAGCTTATTATTTAATAGTAATTTGAAAAATAACAGCAACGGAAAATAAAAACTCAAGGTGGGGACAATACACACTTCAATTTGAAGAAGTGCTGAATAATCACATTCTCCAAAATCATACCAAACGAAATGATATTTTGCATTAGCCTCATTAATATTGGTTAAAAACACAAAGCAAAAGGTGAATTACGACTTGGGAGAATCCAAAAATGAGCAGAAAACAAATTTGAGGATAAAAAAAAATAATAGTGATATCAAAGATATAAATTCAACCTACCAACACAGCCATAGGCACCCTGTATGCAGTTTTCCGCAATTCACGAACCACTTGAGAAATTTGTGAGTGCGTTCTCCTTATACAATTGAACAAAAAATGGTCTAGTTAAGTGATGATGCCCATATTTTAATATATAGAAAGCGACCTTGAAAATCGGAAACAATCTAATCTAATCTCTACAATACTCAGCAATGCTAATTGCTTGAAACCATAATAACAAAAATTCTCAATTTTATAACCATTAATTACTTATGCAACAAAAAAAAACTGAAGCAAATTGTAACTTGATTGTAAAAACACCTACGAGGCATAATATATGGTTGGTGCTTCCTTTTTCTTCTGCTTCTTGTTGTTGATCTCAATTTACGTATGGTCGGGAATTTCTGAAACTACAAGAAGGACAATTGCTGAGGACAACAAAATCCAAAATAAAGGAAATATCGTGAATTAGAAGACATAGTTACAAGAAGAAAGTGAAACCTCCTCGGGAACAAATCCGCCACCAGAGCCAGAGGATCGGTGGTTGCCTCCGACGCGGGCTTGAGATGGTCATGTTGAGATTTAAGTGGTGCTGCCAAGCGAGAGAGGAACAAAGAAGCGAAAGGGACTTACCAGTACCGCTTGGAGACTTAAGCAACGCGTGACAATGGCCTTCTTTCTGAACTAGATTAAGGGTGGAAATCACTCTAGCCATAAACGCAAACTGAGATCCATATGGTTGGTAGGGAAACTCCACTTGCAAACCTCCGATGAGGTACACATTTTTAGGATTAGGGTTTGATGCAAAGATCTTTTTTTCTTTTCCTTTCACTTCAGATTCCACAATGCCAAATGTTATGTGTCTCTCTCTACTTGTGTGCTGTATAAATTGAGCCGGGAAATCAGGTTTCCGAATACGAGCAGGCACCCATGTTACTGGTTTATAAAACATTCACTCTTTTACTTTAAAGTTTGAGTTTTAAAGTTTGAGTTTTGTTATTTTATTAGTAATTTATATTTTTTAATATTTTAAATTTTGGAAACTTTCAATAGACCACTGAATTAAAACAAAATAAAATAATCATGTAAATTTACTTTAACCTATCAATTGTCAATGAGGGAATTACCAAATCGAATAAATGTTTCCAAGTTAGTTTTATCAAAATTACATTCATTGATATATACTAAAAATATTAGTAAAGATAGGTCTTATCAAAATTAATAATTTTTGATAAATTTTAATAATTGTACAGAGAATGTTAAAAAGAGTGTGTTACAGAGAATGTTAAAAAGAGTGTCTTATCAGTTAAGTGTAATTAATATTTATATTATTTGAAATAGTTACCAACCATTATGAATATGTTTACAAATTTTAAGATAATTCAAAAAATACTTTTTTAAAAAATATTTTTCTTACTTTACATATTTAAAGATTTTTTATAGTCAATTATAAATATAAATATATATTAAATTCATTGAAATATTGACTTTATTCATTTTTGGTAATTTTATTTTATAAATAAAATGTTAAAATATTTTTTCATCCTTCAAAAATTACTAAAGTTTGGATTTATTTTTTATAATTTTTTGTTTGTTTTCACTCTTATAAAATTATTATTTACTAGTTTTTCATCAGAAATTATGTTTAGAGTAAGAACCTGTGACATTTTTTTAATTAAAATTTTAAAATGTAATTTTCAAAGGTTAAAAATCATCATATATTATAGAAAAAATATTTAAAAATGCAAGAATCAAAATAAATTAAAGCATATATCAAGCTCAACAACAACAAAATGAATCAAAGTTTTTAAAAAAAATAAATAAAACAACCAGATTTGACATGAATTAAAAACATAATGAGATCTGAAATAAAATCCCTTAAAGAACTGAAATGGTGACACGACTGGCAAAAGAGGCACAATGCTACATGGGGGAGTGAGGGAGAAACGAACAACGAGGAGAAGAGGTTGGATTTAAGCATTTTGGGTTCAGATATAGACAAAGATGATATTTTATGGGCGGATTTGGTTCGTGATTTTTGAAGTGAATCTAGTTGGTGGTGGTGGTATTAGAGGTAGGTGATGACAACAATGAGGGAGAGAAGGAAGAGACAAATATGGAGACAAAGTCCAACTGCTTTCGGTGCTCGTCATTTAGAATCGATGTTCTTGATCAAAATGAGGTAGTGACGACGATGATGGAGTATCCACAGAGCGAGGAAGCGTGAGAGATTCTTGATGAGGATTTGAGGTTAAGTTGGATAATGGTGGATTCTTAACGAAATTGCATGCTAAACACATCGAGTGTGAGAGTGGTGTCGGTGGAGCGACGAAGAGGGGGATCAACAACAAATGTGGCCCAATTCAACATGTGTCACTTTCGGGGGTGAGATGCATGTGAGGGAAGTGAGTATGTAAATGCAGGACATGGATGGACACAACTCAACCAAGTGGACTAAGTGTGTTTTCTCTTGAAAGAATAATAAAGAAGCTTATTTGTTTCTAGCCACAAACAAGAATAGGACATGAACTGTCAAAATAGGTGGACGACTTACTGTGCGCAAAGAACATGGTTGACAAACTAAACCTGCAACATCATATAAAGATGAGTTATGACTAACTAGCTATGTGCACAAGCTACAACAAGAGTACTTACCAAAGAACTGTATCTATATGTTCCCTCGGTGACCCTCAAAACTCATCGTTTGTTCTATGTTCAAGAATCCACACCACTGCTCCAACAAAGAGGAAAAAAAATGCAGTGACACCCCACATATGTGGAGTAAATGGTCGCAAGAAAGCCCAAGCATTTGACTTCAATTTTTTTTACTGTAGCAACCACAACTAGCCCCGACTCTATGTATGGTCGAGTAAAATCCACAATCTTTGTTCGGACAGAGACAATCGCAATGTCACCTATGGCAGCATCAAAAACCTGTAGATGCAAGCACAAAAAATTGATATATAAAAACAAGATATTACTACATTATGTTTGTTCTATGCAGTGAGTATTACTTACATCAGAAGTAATCATTTTGACAAGATCACAGTAGCTTGGGTTCTTGTGTCCATCTCCAAACAGAATGAACTTGTATTGAACTGCATAGGGAAGCAATTTAAAGGCAGCTAGGAATATATCTATGCAATATCCTCGAATTGCATTGGTGCCATTTATTTGGGAGATCATATCTTAATAGCTAACTCTGTTGGGAATTCCAATTCTCAGTTACCTCCCATTATTTGGGAAAACCCATCCACGAGGCTTTTCTGTTGTATTTCCTGGCCATATGACACAGTTTAGATGTTGGCTTCAAATTGAACGATTGGCAGGCTCTGCATGAAGTTTCTCAGGGGTTATTAGAGAAAGGTCAGAGTAACTAGACCAGTAGCCGATTCTCCTATAACCTGTACCAATTACATTAAGAATGTCATATGATGGATTTAGAGGAGATCTATCTAAACCAAATTGAATAGGTCCAGTCAATCCACTTATATTAATGCACAATATGTTATCAAGTAACTGCTTCCCTCCATCAGAATCGCTCAAGGCACCGAAATTCAGAGCCTCTTCCCTCGTACAACTTAAATTTGTATTGTTAGAGAAGGACATGAAGGACATGAATCCAAAGTCTCATAGGTGAGACAACAACAGGTGCAGTTGTAGTAGCAGCAGCAGCACTATCAAGGACATGAACCAGGTTTAGAGCTTTACTCCTCATTGCCACCTGCTAAAATGATGGGGATTCTGCCTCTATCATTGTATTCCCGGATCTAATACATTCTTTGGCTTCCATGCAAATATTTAAATTTCACTACCAAACATATGTCACAAAACCAACACCTATAACCCCAAAATATAATGAACAACAATTAGCAAGCAAATGGATTAATAGACCATAATTCATTTAAAAAAAAAAGTTTAGCTATCAGCAAAACCATCAACGACTTCAAACCTTCTACATCATGTAACAAAAGCACAATGAAATCCCATCAGCAGAGATGCAGACTTTAGATTACAAGTTGTTTCACTTTATCAGCAGAGATCCCTAACGGAACTTAGTTATACAATGGGGGGAAAATTATAAAAGATTTCAACACTTCGGGTTAAAAGAATAGAATCATAACAACAAATGCATTTATTTTCTATCAAAGTTAAGTTTTTTGGTCTTTTTTCTCATCTCTGAAAATTGGGTACTTAGTTTCAAACACAAGAACCAAAATAAAAACAAATTAGTAAATTACTATAGTTTAAAAAAATTAAAAACAATCAACACTTGGCTAAAATAATTATGAAAAAAATTGTAAAATTAAAAAACATTCATTTGCTTCAAATACTTCTCAAGTTGGAGTTCAAAATAAAGAAGCCATACAAAACAAAAAAACACAAACAAACAACACTCTTTAGCATAAATATGCTTTATACCCACCATTTTCCCAAACTTTAAATGACATAAAACTCAAACAGAAAGGGGAAATAATAATAAAATACCAAAAAAAAAATTGAAACAAAACTCCTTATACATTCTATTTTGGAAACCATATCAACATCAGGGGTTGGATGTTCTTCAAAATGAAAAGATCATGATCTATCACTGTGATCCCACACTTGAGCAAGCTTCTTCCAAAGCTGGAAACTAGTAATCAGATTTCTTTTTCAGCTCAACAAAAAACTCGTTAACTTAATTGGACTCACCAAACAACAACAAAAAAAGGCAAAAAAACACTATTCTGGAAAATTCGATGCAATTTTTCTTAAAATTGGCAAGTAAGTGGAGACTGTTAAAAAGCTAAGAGGTTCCCAATTATTTTGGTTTCGTTTATCTAACATTGGCAACTTTCTCTGTCATGCACAGAAGCATGGAAAAGAACAGTGTAGCTTCGAGGGCTAGGAACCTCCATAAGAGAGAAGGATAAGGAAGAAAACTTGTATTATTTTTCTCCTGTCCTTTATTACATACTAAGCATCCCTAATGTAGAGGCACTAACCAAGGGTGCCGCTACGAAAACAGAAGGTGCTAGAATGCAAAAAGAAAATAACAGAAAAGTGGAAAATGGCGACAATGCAGTGCTGCACGATGGGAAGCAACACGCCAACAACATATTTCCTATGAACCAGTATCCTCCTGACAGCTCAGCACCTTCTAACAGATTCTGTTAAAGGGAATCCACCAAGGGTTTGTGCCCTTAGTGGTGCTTTTGCTGGTTTGTTTTGTCCCTCCCAACATTCTCCCATCAGAATTCTAAGGGTGTAAAAAATCAAAAGTAAGCTTTATTATATAAATTAACTTCAAATTACCACTTTTACTTCTAAAAACTGAATTTATTTTTGTCCAATAACAAGTTCAATTTCTCTTGATTAACTCAAATAGCTTTTACACAAATCATTTAACAATTTTCTTCAAAACTCTTTTAAAATTAAATTCCCGACCTTCTTTTCTTTCCCTACCCAAATTGATAATATTTTAATATATCTTAAGATATCTTACACATTATATTTAAATTACAACCTATTAAATTCCAATTTCTGTCATCCTCACCGAACCTCCCCTCATCTCATATCCAACTTTTAAGAAAATTCCTTAACTGATTCAAGTTGAACTAGGAAAGGAAAAGGTCAAAGAAGATTGGCCTTCCCCCACCTCTTGAGAATGATACCCAACACCGAATAAACACGGGTATAACTCAAAAGCTATTTTTTTTTTCTGATAAAAGCATCTGTCATAAATTGGATAAAGAATATTCCTAGTCTCCTTTTATTTCCTTGTTGACCGAATCGCCGTCAGTTTTTATTCATCAAAATTGTCGCACTTTTTATAGTAAAAAACTTGCATAGTAAAAGATATTTAATGTCCCATTTTCTGTTGTTAGACTGGAAGTCGAAAAAGGAAAGAGAGAAAAAAAATGTTTTGGATTTATGTTGTTTACTTTCCTCACATAGACCAATTTTCTTGTGTAGCTTAAGTAATAAAAACTGAAATTTATGAAGTACCCATAATACAAACAAAACGTAAATCTTTTTCCTACCCAGATTATTCAAATCCTGAACTCTATACCAACTGACTAAAATTGTAAACTACCATAATGTAAATGATACTTACCACTGTAACGACCCATAAGCTTGACAATATCGATACCATTCTCAGTGCTTTCTGCTTCCACATGAGCAAAGTTTATGGCTCCTTGTGCCTCTTCAACAGCAATGTCAAAACCAAATGACTTATCAAAAACATGATTAATTAGGTGACTGTTCAAAAGCAAATTATTTTTACAGTCTCAGCAAACTAGCTTCAATTGTCCAATTCAACCATGCTTCCTAGGACATCACTATCACTATCAACGAATTTTGTTCCAAGAAATCAGACAGAGCCAATCAGACATGGCTCCACTCTCATATTTAAAAATTAAAGCATCTATAATCACACCAGCCACCAACAAATTTCTTCATCACCTAACATTTTTTCTTCCTGAAGGAAAGAAGGCAAACCAGAATTGAAGCAAATACAAACAAAATCAAACAAATCGTCTCCCAATTCAAAAATAATAGATGATTAAAACAACCACATTAAACAATTCACCCTAGTGTATCACTACCATACAAAACATAAATAGAAGGGGATAGAAGTCACAGAACTTTACAATTATACAGTCTTATAGATTTTCATCCTCACATTAGTATATTAAGGAAGTACCAAAAGTAAAAGAAAAAAAAAAAATATATATATATATATAGTCAAAATTTAAGGGATATCACCATCATCAGAGACCACTACCGAATCAGTCACGACCTTAACGCCAGACAACGAAACATTGGGTTTCAGCTCTGATGGCTTCCTGATACAAGCAGAGGACAATGGTCCTTCATTTTGAGGGCAAGGGAACCTCCGTTCTACACTAAAGGTGATGAGCTGGAATTCTTCTTACCATTTAATTCATTGCAATCTTATGTAAATACATTTCGTGGGGTGATTCTGTGTAATAAAATTTACAAAGCATGATTGCAATAACGGGTTCCTAGCAGCTTTTCTAACAGAATTCTGAAACGGAAAAACAATTGTAAATAACTCCCTTAATTCTTCCCCAATAACTGTTATGCGTAATTGTCCAGATACGCAGGTCGCTTGGTACTTCTCTTGGGCCTTCCATCGTGGGTCTCGGGTCTGTCTTCATCCATAGCTTGGGCCTCAGGTATGTTCTGATCTCTGTTGCTATCACTTCCACTCTATCGCCGCCATGTTGTCTTCGCCGGAAGACATGAGTTTCTGACTAGGCAGTGAATAAGTTCAAGGAAACAAGAAAGGATATGAGAGCGGAAGATGCGGAGGGGCACCGAGCCGCCAGTGAAGAAGCGGACGGAGAGCGCCCGTACGAGAAACCTATGAATGAGGAAGAGTGTGAGTGTGAGTTGAAGAAAAATGAAAGAGGAAAAATTTCTTACCATGGATGTTCACGCTAACCAGTGACAGTTATCACGGGAACCCACAACGAGAGCCTCGTCTCCTGCGTGTGAACCTGCAACGACAAACGACGATGGCAACCAAGGTTCGGATTCGTGGATTCACGGCGTGCTGAGGGGGAAGAGCGGGTGGCGATGCTGCTGAGAACCACGGTTGGTGCAGTGAAGGGAATGACGGGGTGTTGCGTGGTGACTGGTGAGGGAGAACGAGAGATTGTTTTTAGATCCAGGTATATTGTACTAGGTCTTGTTGTTGGAGGGAGTGGCGAAAATGAAAGCGGGATTGATTTCAATTTACAAATAACAGTGAAATATTTAGATAAGTTATTTTAAAAAGCTTAATGAAATAAGTTTAAAACCATTTATGAATAAATAAATTATAATAATTTACATCTCTAGTATTTATATTAGAGTTAGACAATTATTACAACTAACATTAGTAACTATCAACTTAACTTATGGTAGTTTAATGAACTAACAAAGTTAACTATCAGTTGTTAAAAAAACAGAAAATGAATAATTCTAGTCTTTTACTCTAATAGGTGGTAAAGGGATATCCACCAATTTAAGAGTTTTATATTTTACTTTGAATTCTAGTTAATAAGACACATGTTTTTTTTTTTTACAAAGGTAAAAGAATATCAATGTGAGCAATAAAATAAAAGTGTGAGAAATTATGAGAAACTACAAAGTAATCTATGTGAAACTTTATATTTATATTTGGTAAAATACTCAATAAGTTATTGCATCTAGAGTCTGGTGCACAATTAGAAAATGATTGCAATAGCTAGCTAACTCTAAAGAAGCTATTACAGCTAACTAACTTTGAAGAACAACTACAAAAGGTTTCAATATAAGCTAGTAGCTTCTCTAGCTAAACTGGTAACTAGCTTACTCTGCTATACGAGTATGTTTAACATTCTCCCTACAAACTTGGAGGATAAAATTGGCTGAACAACATGAGTTTATCTTGAAGATTATAGAACCAAGTTTGGACAGCTCCCTAGTGAGAACATGACACGATTAGGATCTAATGGTTTACTCTTGCCGGTTTAGACGCACCTTAAAGGGGAATATATGTATGTGTCTATGCGACAACTAGGATTGATGGATTGAATCCACTTATATTACATTGACACCGATGCATTTAATGAGTTAACGATGATTGCTTATTGATTTTATATGAAAATGAGATACTTTATCTATGAAAATATGGTCTCAATTTATGTAACTCGAGGGAAGATTTATGTTAAATTATTATGGATAATTATGACGTCAAAATTTAGTGAAACTTGCATGACTTATTTTTTGATTATAGTGGTAGACAACTACATGGTATATTGATGTATATTTGAGAATATTCTGGTTGGAAAACATGATGTGCAGTTTATTACTTGGATTATATTCAAATTATTTTAGTTCTTATTTTGTTAAATTTTCTAATTCCTATAATATAAACATTATCTAAACATGCTTCCTTTTAACTTATTTTGCTAATGAAAAAGGAAGGCTCTATATAATGACCATGGTTTTGCTTGTTTCGAACAATGCGACATATTAATTGAATTATGTTTCTTGTAAATTCCTTTTTACTTTTATGTTCCTCATAATGATTGGATGTGTATGTTACTCTTGATGTGTTCTCATCTTATTATTTGTTGTGTATTTTTGTATAAATAAAGATCTTAGTTAGAAGTTGGAAAATGGCCTTCATAACCAGTCTCAGTCTAATACAACTACAATTGGGAGCAGAAACCTGAAAACTTGAGATCACACTGCTAGTGCTTCACTTTTTAACATTGAGTGTTATATTATCCCCCCCACCCCCTCCCCGATTTTCCTTGTGAAGTGGAGATTTTTATTTTTTTCGTTGCAAGTTATGCATTTCAAAATTGTTGGTTAGTGAACTTGACAAAACACACATGGGTATATTTACTCCAACTTCCAAACAATGTGGATGCAACGATGAGAAACATTGAAAGCTCTCCTACCATAGACAGATAAAAAATTGGTGAAATACAAAAAAAAAAATAGTGAGATACACAATTGCTTTTTATTGAATTCTTTTGATTTATTTCCTCTTAAGATCTTCACTTTTTCCCGTATATGTTGTGAAAAGGATATTCCTAGACACGAAAGACCCTAAACCCTAAATCCTAGACCATGAACCTTTAACCCTCAACCTTGATATCGCAATGTAGGTCACAACGGGACGATGATAAAAAAGATAAAAAGAGGTGTTCCCAAAAAGGAAAATTGGGGGAGTCGTCACTAACGTTTATTTAAGAAAAACGTCAGAAAAATAAAAAAGGATAAAAAATGGTTTACGGTTTGAGGACCCTCAACCCTAAACCTTAGGCCATAAAGCCTAGAGCTTAGACCTTGACCTTAGACCCTAAACCATAACTCTTAAACCATAACCATCAACCTGAATGTCACAATGTGGGTCACGACGAGACAACGATAAAAAAAGATAAAAAAAGTGTTCCCAAAAAGGAAAACCAGGGAAGTCGCCACCACGTTTATTTAAGGAAAACGTCGGGAAAATAAAAAAGGATAAGGAATGGTTTACTGTTTGAGAAAAAAGATTTGAGAGTCATTTACGCGCGAGGAAGGTGATAGCACTCCATGCGCCCGTCATGAAGATAATAACCTTTAATCAAGTGTGCTAAAAATAAAGTGACTTTTTAATTATTTATTTTCCCTTAAGAACATGAGTTATGTTTGTTATATTTTTAGTTTATTTAGAGAAAAAGAGATAATTTCTATATTTTAGGAAAAAAAGGAATTTTGTGTTTTTTAGGTCCACTAGGGGTTTGCCCTCGCTCCTATTCCTTAAGTGCAATGAAAAAATCAGACTTACATAATTCTTTGGATAGAAAAGAGTTTGTGTGTTGGGTTGATTTTATATTTTTTTAGAAAGATTTGTTTTAATTGTGTGATAAAGAGTCATTAAGGCGTTGGACCTTAATGACTCTTTATCACACAATGGTTTAAAATTAACATATAAGTTGGATGTTCATTGGTATCTCATCAGCAATGGTTTAAAATTCATATATAATATGCTTCACAAAAAAATAAAATATAGCTTATTATTTAATAGTAATTTGAAAAATAACAGCAACGGAAAATAAAAACTCAAGGTGGGGACAATACACACTTCAATTTGAAGAAGTGCTGAATAATCACATTCTCCAGAATCATACCAAACGAAATGATATTTTGCATTAGCCTCATTAATATTGGTTAAAAACACAAAGCAAAAGGTGAATTACGACTTGGGAGAATCCAAAAATGAGCAGAAAACAAATTTGAGGATAAAAAAAATAATAGTGATATCAAAGATATAAATTCAACCTACCAACATAGCCATAGGCACCCTGTATGCAGTTTTCCGCTTAATTTCTCACACGTTGAAATGTGAAAATGATTTCGGGTTTGCAGTGCACTTTGAGAAGTCAAGCAAGTTGGAGACCCAACATGACATTCGCTAAATTTCTCACACGTTTATTAAAATATTGTTAAGCAAGTCGAAAACCTAGCATGGAATGCACAAAATGTAAGTGTGTATTAAAGAGTACTAACATAGAGTTTCAAAATGATTAATGTTAGTTGTCATATACGACTAACTTTTGTATAGAAAAGTTTTCCAAAATGTATATATTTTCCCCAATTTATGATTCTTTTTGTAGGATTGTAAATACTTTCTTGTTTAGTTTTATCTTTGCTCAGTAGAGGCACTCCGCATGAAATTAATGCAAATTTCACATCATTTTCAGGCAAAAAAGAGAAAAATTGGAGGGTGCAGCAGCTGGTATCTTGCTAAGCCTGGACCATGCGCTTAGCGAGTATCATCCGCTAAGCGAGACATCAGCCCACTTAGCGAGTAATAGGAATCTTGAAGGGAATCTGCCATGCAAACTCGCGCCCAGCACGTAACCAGCTTGCCCAGCAAGTCATCTGTCTCTTTTGGTGCTTAGCATGCCTGGCTCGCTCAGCCAAAAATCACTTACTTGCGCTAAGCGCGAATATGGTTCTAAGCGCGCCTTCGAGGACAAAAAGCCTTTTTTAAAGCCTAAAATGAAGAAAAAAGAGAGAGCTTAGCGGATAGAGTGTGAAGAATAGAGAATAGAGGCGAAAAACAGAGCAAGGAAGCAAAAAAACATTAGCTTTTGGGAGGATCTTAGGTTTAGGAGTGATTTCTAGGTTTCTAGAGGTGGAGGATACATCCCCACCACTGTGTAATCTATTATTTTCTCTGAAAATCATCTTCCTGCTTGTGAAAGGTGCAGCCTTGTGATGGAAGACTAAACTCCTTTGTTGGGAAATTCTACTGAGAACTTGATGTAAATCTTTATCCTATCTATTTAAAGTTGTTTTTATGTGTTCAATGTTTCTATCTGTGCTTAATCTATGCATGCTTGTGGCTTGATCACCTATTTGTATGTAAAGTTAGGAGCTTTAGCATTGGAAAATGTACTGCATCCTTAGAACTAGATAGAACGGGCTAGGTTATCGTATGTTTAGACACAGAGTGCGGTAATTTAGTTTTATTATGTTGTGACTTTAATGTTGTTCGGTTAAGCTAAGTTCGACGAGACATCTGAGAATGAAATTTAATTAGAATTAGTCCATTCATGTGAGACATCGATGTTTGGGAATGTTGTCCTTAGTATAGAACACATGAACATCTTTGAATAGAGAAAAACCCTTAATTGCATCAAGTAACTCAGTAGGAGGACCCAACGCTTTTAATTATCTGTTTTAACACCCACTTGCTCATATTTTCAGTAATTAGTAATTAGAATAGCAAACACCATAGTTTTATTCGTGTCTATTGTCCTTTTATACAAATGTCTGCTTATTGAATGATGTTTCACTAAATGAAACAAGTTCCCTGAGTTTGATACTCGGTTTCTTACCGTTTTATTATTACTTGCATGACTCGGTACACTTACCGATAAGATTTCGCATCCATAATAACAAGTAGTACAGGGGCGGAACAATTAACGTAGTGTTAAGTAATCAATAAATGAGACACGCACAAATAAATCGAATGGGAATGGAAAGGGATAGAATAGAAGCGATGAATGCACTTAGTAATTAAGGGTGCGGGGTTAAAACATGGGAAAATAAATAAGTGAGACAATGATTTACAGTACACTATGAACTAACCAAACAAGGATAAATAAATAAAAAAATAACAATAGAGAAAAACTGAAAAAAGGTTGTGTAAATAGAAATTTTTACTTCATTTGGGCATGCCAAAAAAAGTGGGGGTGTGCATGTAAATGAAGGTGTAACTAGTGGTATTTATTTTATGTACAATTATTTTTATGAAAAAAATGGGCCAGGCCCAAAATGGAAGAAAAAATTGTATATGTGAAAATGGTGGTATCAATAGCAATTTTTTTTTTGTTTTCTTTTTTGCTTTTTATGATATAAAAAGATATGGACAACAAATATTTACAAAAAATAAATAAATTCTAAGAGTCTCACCAACACCCAAAGGTTCACCGACGAGTTGAAATGAAACATGAGACCAAAAGAAAAAGGAGAATAAGGAAGAGAAAAAGAGTAGAGAAGGAAAGAATGAGATAAAAGGAATACATCGAGGTCTCTCCCTTTTTCGTGACTCTAATGCCAAAGGACAGTGAGTTTCTTTTGCTTCCTCAAGATTTGTATCTCTTATTCTTTAGCTTTTTTTTTATAGTGTTATTTCTCCTTCTATTTTTTTATAATTCATATATGATAATTTTGTGATTAAATAACAATATAATTTGTGCAGATATCATTCATTTATTAAATTATAGTTGGAGAGGGTAAAATTATTAAAATTTATAAGTCATTTTTATTCATTTTAAAAGGATATATAGATATATAAAAGAGTATAGTTGATTGAGATCTTCTATTATCAAGAGAACCTTTAATACCACGGGATGACTTCCTTATCCAAACCTAAAGATGAAATATAATAACATATACAACAATTTTAGTAGTATAATCTTTTTTATATAATAGACATAACAATTTTAGTAGTATAAGAAATTTTACATGAAAGTTTATTTAAAAGTTTAATTTCTTTTCAAAATTTTTGTATCATTGATCAATCATAGATTTTTTTAGTATAACTTTTAAAATAATTATTATAAATTTGATAAAAAAAATTCAATATACTTACTATAAAAATTAATAAATTTATCATATATGATAATTTTGTGATTAAATAACAATATAATTGTGCACATATTATTCATTTATTAAATTATAGTTGGAGAGGATAAAATTAACAAAGTTTATAAGTCATTTTCATTTATTTTAAAAGAATATATAAATATATAAAATAATATAGTTTGCTAAGACTTTCTAATACCACGAGACCTTCTCCTTCTGGTCTCCTTCTAGTGTCACATGATGACAACCTTATCCAAACTCAAAGACGAAATATAATAAAATAATAGACATAACAATTGTAATAATATAAGAAATTTTATATAATAGATATATCAGTTTTAGTAGTTTATAAGTCATTTTCATTCATTTTAAAAGAATACATAAATATATTAAATAGTATAGTTTAACCTTCTAATTCCACTTGTCCGTCTAATACCACGCGATGACCTCCTTATCTAAATCGAGAGACGAAATATAATAATAGATAGAATAGTAGTTTTTAGTAATATAAGAAATTTTATATAATAGATACAACAGTATAAGTAGTATAAAAAGTTTTATATGAAAGTTTGTTCAAAAGTTTGATTTCTTATGAAAGATTTTGTATTATCAATCAATCATAAATTTTTTTAGTATAACTTATAAAATAATTATTATAAAAATTAATAAATTTATCATATATGATAATTTTGTGATTAAATAGCAATATAATTTGTGCACATTATATTCATTTATTCAATTATAGTTGGGAAATGTAAAATTATCTAAGTTTATAAGTCATTTTCATTCATTTTTTTGATAAATAAATTGTTGATCTAATTATATGGTTATAATAATTATATATTATTGATACATCGCTTAAACTATGATAAAATGAGAATTTTAAACATGGGAAAGGATGAAAGAAAGTGGGAATGGAGATACCTATTTTTTTAGTGATCCAACTTCTTATATTCACCAAAAAGTTATTGTGATTTTTTATACTTTTTCTTACCATTTTTATATTTTTTGACATGTTTTACTTTTTAATTTAACAACAATTTCAATAGTTAAAAAAAAAAACAACGAAGTGGAGCCACCCGTGCTTATACACGGTTAACTGAGTTCTAATTAACTAAAACAGGAGAATTTGGAAATTCTCACAGGCACACACTGCGACCCCACTCTCCCTGGCAACCCTAGCTCCCACTCTCTTGCCCGCGACCCTAGCTCTCCCACTCTCGCTCGACGCTGGTTCCGCTTGCAACCCTTGCTCGCGGTGGTTCAGAGCAATCTCTCTCGCACGCACGGTGGTCATAATTGGTTCATCTCTCTTCCCATCTCAGAGATCAATAATTTGTGTTTCATTTTTTCTTTGATTGTTGTTTCAATTTTGATTTTATTGATTTATATTTTGTTTTCTATTTCATTGATTTGTTTTTCACTGATTGATTTCTTAGTGGGTGTGGATTTGGATGAGTTTGGGGTCGAGCTAGGTGGTGGGCACCGTGTGTTTGTGAATCTGCATGAAAGGGAAAGTGAGAAATAATTGATTGATTGGTGCGGAGTATACATGCCGCAATTCTTTCAAGTCAGTATGTTTGATGCATTTGTACTTGGGTATCTAGTTTTTCAGTTTTGGTTTGAAGACATGCACATAGATACAGGGTGAGGCTTTATCTCCTTTGCAAAACAGGGCAAATTCCGAATAGGCCAAAGTATGAATTATTGGTAGTGTGTGCTAAGGTTTGAGTTGATTGTTACTGTTTTGTTTCGATTGAGGCATTGAATCTTTGTTGTTTTTGTGCCTATCTTTGTTATGTGTTAATTCTAATCTTGAAAACATACAAATCTATACATCATAAGTTTTAATCTAATGCAACTAACATACTAATCTACTCTTGAATTCTCATAAATTTGGTGGGAACAAAATTAGAAAACAGAGAATGACATCACATAAATAATTTAGATAAAGATTTAGTAGATTTCCTTCAGAATGGGATACCCAAATGACTGCATAAAATGACTAGAGAAAAGCGTACCTTAGCAACCTACTTTTCCAAGTTCACAGACTGAAATCATAGAAACTGCAAAATTGGATTAAATTGCCTACGATTAGATTACCAAGATTGGATTAGATTAACAAAATCAGATTAAGTCGTTGTAGACTTGTGGTTATAATTCATGAGTATAGGACAAAAATTGTTGACTACCTGCACTTCAAGAAGCTGGCTTTTGAACTCTGAAAAGGAAATAGTATTAATTGTTTCTGCTGGATATTGGACCTGGATGACTCAACAGCAAACATAAGTTAGTAAGCCATGTCTTATCTGTAACAACCGTGATCACATGAATCAGACAGCCCATTGCAGAGGATATAAATGATAGAACAATACAGATACAGAAGTTCCTGGACCAAGTGGAAAAATATAATCCATTTTTTATTTCATTATTGAAGCACTTTTCCCCATTTCTGCAATTACCCTGTGTTTGGATGGGGGATTTAAAAATTACTTGGAAATTTAAATACACAGCATTTTGATTGCCTTGATTTAAATTTCTTTTATTTGTAAATATTTTGTTTGGATGAGGCAATTCAATTTCTTGTATTTTAATTTCCTTGTTTGGACAAAGTAATTCAATTTCAATGAAATTTAAGTTTCCATTTTTAAATATTTATTTTAAAATTAAAATTTCAATATTGAATGAAAATAAATATGAGTCATTTTTTAAATAGTTAAATATTCAAAACAAATTTAATGTTATAAATATATAATAATAATTTTTTTTAATATTTAATAATTAAATAATCAAAATAATTGTAATGCTAAACAATTTTGAATCTTACACAATATTCTTGTAGTAACACACAAAAAAAACTTGGATTAAATAATACTGTAAAATTAAAAGATGAATGATATGTAATTCCTTATTCTTGCTAAAAAAAATTAATTACCTAGTCTCTTAATAATTTTAAAAAACATATTAAAATTAAATAATTATGTAATTTAATGATAATTATCTCATACAAAATTCAAATGATATTAATTTTAATGGAAGAAAATACTTCAATCCATGTCAACATCTAAAATCATATATCATCAACATTGATATCACTTCACTTATAATATTCAATAATTCACGAATTATTTTACAAATTAGAGGATCCAAAACAAACAACATAATCAAACAATTTTAGAATAATAAACTTTTTTCTCTTGCTTTGTAAGAATACAATTCCTCTCTATTCCTTGCTCACGATAACCTGACATAGAAGAAACAAGATAATATAAGTCACAACAGGAAAGACAAATAACTACAGGGAAAATATCAAAGATAAATAACTATAGTGAAAATATAAGTTAGAGTAATTGCATTGTTAACTATGCTAGGATCCATTTCTTCTCAATCCAAATTGCATGATAATGATATACGATAATATTTTGAGATTTAAAACAAATATGTAGATAAAAAATGTAAATAAGCTCTAAATTTTAATGCCCATATTTTTCTACATTAGGTGTGTCACAAGCAAGAGCCTAGAGGTTAACTTTAGCAGAATATAAATTGGATGACAAGAAATGTCTCTTAACTATATATACACAACAAAAAAAGAAGTCAAAAAAAGAAGTTTTTTCTTTTTTCTTTTTGGGTTTGATTAGACACCTTTAATCAAAATCTGTGGAGTATTCCCCAAGCTCAACACAAATGTTTTGATTGAGAAGACACAAGTCCTAGAGCTAATGCCAATTAGAATCTCAAATAGTTCAAATAGAGGCATAAGGTCTCTCCCAAAATAAAAAGTAATGATGTAAATGTAGCTATAAAGTTGACTATCATTTTCCACTACAAAGCAAAAGTGAAAATATAATTATTCAAGAATGGGGTACAAAGGAACATTTCAACCAGACGAAGCTTACAAATTTATATGTTACAAACTCTGTATATAGTCCACCCCAAGAATTTCATCAAATATCTTATTTTTTATGTTTTAAAATTTAACCTATGTATTTAAGGTGTAAGTATAACTTAGCTGATAATATAAACTCAAAATAAAAACTTTAATATATCAAGAATGTAAGGATCTTTAGCACGCCCAATTCTGGCTTTCGGGTGAGTGTTTTCTCTCCATCATCTATTTCACTGTGCTTTTACTAATTTCAAATTCATCATCAATAGTCCTGACATGTTTGTAAAGCTTAAACATGTATTTACTCTATTATGTCTGTAGAGAAATTTATCAGAGGGAACAAATAACAAATGTCATTCAGCCTCCAATGAATTTAACTTCATCATCTACCTAGTAGTGGTCCACATTTAAGTAGTAGCATAATAGGTCAGTTGAGATATTGAGGAGTTTACAAATATCCTGAGTGCCTTACTTTTTGCCTAACCATCTTTTCATCAATTGCTATTGACCTTGGCCAGAAGTTTTCTTCATTAAATTTTTGGTTAATTTATGGGACTAAACAGCAGCATAGGGGATCCGCTCCTTTTAACCCGAATTTTTTTCTTCTAGAAATGAGGAGGATTGCAGGATCAAAGAATTAAGTATGTTCTATCTATGGTTTCATCTATAAGGAAGCATTTTAGAACATAATAAGGTAAAAGGCAATGCTGCAGGCTGCATCAACAAGAAATACCTACCATGATTGATATTGATTATATGCAAATATCAACATCTTTAGTTACTTACATCTGTCCAGAAGTCAGTACATTGGGTAGCTTCTTGCAGCTCATGAATGATTTTAACTTTTAAGAGAATAACTCTAAATTTAACAAGCCATTTTTAGTTTCTTTTTTCCAATAATAATGTCGACAGGAAAGTTTGAATTTATAAACCAAATTAACAAATCTACTAACTCTAACTTACAATAATGCAATAAGCACATATTTATAGTTTTAAGCCATGCTGGCTTTTCGTCTTTAGACTAAATTTTTTTCTAAATAAGACAAAATCAGTTTCATCAGGCACCATCCTTTGTTCACCTACGCAATAACTCAAATCTGATTAATTCTTCTAAAAAACATACCCTTGTCTGTTCTGCAAAGAATGCCCTCTATCAAGCACATGCTCAAATCGGAGGCATGGGTGGGTTACAAAGCTAGATTTATAAACCAAAGTTCTTATAGAAGAATAAACACAAGCACCTACAGTGCGTGGTCTGTTCCTAACAAATTTGCAAAAATGCCCACAGTACAGATTAACGAAATCAAACAATGAGCAACGAAATCAAACAATGAGTATCCACAGTACAAAACCAATGAAATCAAACAACTAAATAAAAAATAAATCACAAATTAAAGAAAAAAAATGAACACACCATGGCACTGTGAGAGTGGGTCGAAATCGCAAGGGGAACTTACTTGAGAGAGCTAGGTGTGGTGCGTGAGGGTGGCTGAGAGGGAGAGAGAGGTACGGAGAGAGCTAGTGTGGTGAGAGGGAGAGAGCGTGCTAGCGTCGTGAGAGAGAGCGTGCGGCTGAGAGAGAGCTATTATCGTGAGAGTGGCTGAGACTTGAGAGGGAGAGATAGCATGTGGCTGAGAGGGAGAGAGAGCCTGAGAGTGGCTGGAAATTTTAATTCCTCTATTTTTGGTGAGAATTTGAAATCCTGCCAATTTACTTTATTAAAATGCTTCAAAAAAATGATGACATTTTAATTACTTCTAAAATACCTTATCCAAATAGATCATTTTACAAGGAATCATTTTAATATCTCAGTTAAAATACTTTACTCACTTTAATTACTCCATCCAAACACGTTAATTTTGTGGACATCATATCCAAAAACACAAGTTCCTTTGAGAAAGAAACACCTTTTGCTGAGGCTGCTCTCATGGAGATCCCTCACCAGGTTGTGTTTCTTCCTGTGTTGGTTGGTGCATTTCTTAATCAATATTTCCAATCTCTTGTTATATTTGGCATGCAGGTAAAGTCAATATTTTATAATTGCATTATTAAGCATAGGCAGCTTGCTGCTGGCTACCTTTTTTGTGAATGTTGGTTCAATTTCACATATCTGCTGTATCACATAGATACCAGGGCAGATATTGAGTTTTTAGAAATGAAGATTACACTTTTATTTCATTTTCTGGTTCAGTACGTAACAATGTCACTCTCAAAAAGCTAGATATCTTGAAACACCGTCATTTACCAAATACATGTTGACAATTTTTTTTTTGCAAATTATTAAGAACAGAAACATAAACTTGAGTAATTAGATAGCAATTTGTTATGCATATTATAAAAATGAATGCACTAAAATAATTCTGTAATTGACTGTTCAAAACTGTAAGATTTAATGCATTTTTATCTAACTAAAATTGTGTTTGAATAGGTAGAGTGTATGCCAGATTTTAACATTGAATTATTCTTTCTTTTTAACACCACATATTCTGATTGTTCAGACTTCAGTGACTATTCCCTTGCATTGAATGTTCTTTAAATGTGGTTACTACAAGTGTTCTCACATCTTTCGCAAACTCAAACCCTTGACTTGAATGAGACCTCTTTGATTGAACACTTCTACCAAATCTTGTGACAGACTCTGCTGTGAACAATTGATTGAGTATCATTCTTTGTTTTCTTGTTTTCCTCCTATTATTTAATCTGTTTCCTTGTCTGTTCTCTCTATTTTTTCTATATTTTGTAAGAGACACTCTACTCCTTTGTTCTGTGTGTCTATCTATTCCTATGTGTTGTTAGTCTCTACTTCTCTTTGTTCTCTGTTCTGTCCTTTCTGATTTAGGATTAGTGGTTCTCTAATAGAGTTTTGTGAAAGAGAGCGATTGAGAGTGAGGAAGATATTATTATTCAACCCATGTCTTCAATCAATACATGCTCAGTTTATATACAGCTTAACAAACATAACAGAACTAACTGAGTAACTAACTGTAGTTATTTAATTAATATAGTTAACTAAATTAACATTTTTTCTTAATTCATGTGAATTTGTTAAAATGGTGCTATATATAGGGATGTGTATGTTGTATATTGCACGTACATGCGATGATTGAATAATGAACAAAACTCAATTTGCCATTATTGTCCCTGTATTTTGAGGTATTATATTATGAATCTTTGTATTTTTTATTTGTCTTTTGTCATGTTATTTTGCCATGTATACTTATATTCATATTTAGGGGTGACAAAAAAAGTTGAATTGACAAAGTTAAGTCATCTCATAATCAATCCGCAAACATTTATAGTAATAGTGTCCCATCATATCATGCAAGACTCCATTTTTTTAATACGGAAAGGAAGTATAAACTTGAATTGAGATTATTCTGCCAACATTAGAGAATGTTGATTCAGAAGGAATTAATACATGAGTACGAGAAAATTATTTTTCAAAAAAGACATGTTAGTGTATAAAATTTTAAATTATCAACAAATTAGGAATCATAATAGATTTAACTTTTAAGGTGATTATTATTAAATTCAATTAATGTATTTTTTGATAATTGAAGAAATCACCTTGTTGATAGACATGCAAGGATTTATGATGATAGACCATAAAATAATCCAAAAGGAATATATTAAGATATAAAAACTTCACATCCAAGTTCCTACCCTTTTGCATTTTGTACTCATCATTATTTATTGTGGTTTATGTGCTTCTCTCTCAATGGTAAAATGAAACTAATGAATGATCAATTTTTATGGTAACTTTTAGAGATAAAAACAAAAGGATAAAAATGATAAGTTGGTCCATAAGCCCAGCACCCAGCACATGAAGTTCACTTTTGCCTTATAGATTTATCATGTTATTCTTTGTGTCATGTCATAAAAATAGTGATAACTTCAAAGTTCAAAAGACTAAAGTGATAATTTACCTTTAATTAAGCTCCAATTCTTATGAAATGAAAATGAATAAATATCTATTTTGTTCCTTAAAATTGTTAGAGGCTAACAGGATGGAAAATTTGAATTTAGTCCATCTGCAGTTTAGTTTGTTCCCGGTGGGGCAATTCACACGCTACCCATGAATCCCATTTTGATTTGCTTGTTGGAGGCGGAGAATTGAGAAGAAAATGAGAGCAGTGTCCCTTTGGCTTCGGCGCAAACACCAATTGCCGTTGGCATTGGCATTTCGCAGATTCTCGACATCTAATTCGAAGGTGAAAATCTTTGATCGCGAGTTGAAGCGCACACAACGTGACCGAGCCGCATGGTTGACTCCCTCACACGACCCTCTTCTTCACACCGTCGCTCAAAATCTCTTGGACCGCTTGCAGGTTCCTTTAGTTACTTAGCTTCCCTTCCCTTCTAAATTCCAACTTCAATTCTCTTTGTTGTTGTTTAGGACTGTAAGAAGACTTTTCCAACTGCGCTATGCTTAGGAGGCTCATTACAACCTATCACGCGCTCTCTTTCTGCTCCTCCTGGTATCTATCTCACTCTCCACATGCTATTAGCATTATATTATGATTAATTGATTGATCCCAGCCCCAGGTGGCGTGGAAAAGCTTATTGTCATGGATGCCTCCTATGATATGCTTCAAGCCTGTAAAAATGCTCACCACAATGCCACCGTTGAGACCCACTTTCTTGTTGCTGACGAAGAGTTTCTTCCTATCAAAGAAAGGCAATTATAATTGATTTTATTTCATGTCACGCTTTTCTGTTTTGGATTGTTCTTACTTATATATTGGTTTGTTTGCAGCTCTGTGGATTTGGTTGTTAGTTGCTTGGGACTACACTGGACTAATGATCTGCCTGGAGCAATGATACAGGTTACTGCCTTCTTTCTTTTCTAATGTTGTCCCTTAAATTCAACCATACTTATTAGGCTTAAATATGTTTTAGGTCCCTAATATAAAAAAATTGATGCATTGTATCCCTAATATATCAAAACTTTTGTGTTGAATCTCTGTCATTAGTTAAGTAATGATTTGACACCTTATGAACATATCTTCCTAATATAATCAGGGGCTGAGATGGTATCACGTCATCACTTAATTGACGGTAAGGACTTAAAGCAAAAGTTTTGATATATCAGAGATCCAATGCAATGGTAAAATTTATTAGGGACCCAAACACAGACCTAAAACATATTTAAGCATACTTATTATTATCTGATTTTTTATTTTTATGTTTTGCAGTCTAGATTGGCATTGAAGCCTGATGGCTTATTTTTAGCAGCTATTCTTGGTGGAGAAACATTAAAGTGACAATGTTTATTTTTATTTCTTGAAATTTCTTTGGAACAGAAATGGATGGGGGCATTCTAATTAATGATATTTGTGCTGCTACCAGGGAGCTCAGAATAGCTTGTACGTTGGCACAAATGGAGCGTGAAGGAGGGATCAGTCCCCGAGTATCACCTTTGGCACAGGCATGTTATTGCAAAAGTATTATCTCCTGATTTGTTTATTTATCAGTTAAGATCAACTATATTTTGAATTAATACTTTACTGTCTCTTTTGAATAGGATGATGTGGTTGTGTTACTTGTCATTGTCTGTTGGCAATGCCATCATGAATTCCATGATTTTGTGTGAAAGTAACTTTATTTTGAAGCAAATAGGTTGGTCTAATATATGCCCATCATGGAAATATTAGTCTTGCCTGCTTCTTAAAGACCAGTTAGTTAATCTGGCTTGTTGTAGCTTTAATGGTTGTATTGAAGACTTGTATTTTTTGTCAAAATAGTATAAGAAAGCTGGAACTGAGCAGACATTCTGTCCTCCATTTTCAGGTTCGAGATGCTGGGAATCTTTTGACTAGGGCAGGTTTCACCCTTCCAGGGGTTGATGTTGATGAGTATGTAGTTAAATATGAAAGTGGTGAGAAATTTCATTTGATTTAATAATTGAATTATTCCACGTGCGTGACATGAATTAAATGAATTATGAGTGCGTCCTAAATTTTTTGCTACATATATTCTTCCTTAGTTTGGAATTTCAGTTCTGGTAGATGACCAACGACTGAGATATGAGCATGGTAACTTTTATTGCTTACTGGTAGGTGCATAGTAAGTAAAGGCCATAAGACTAAAGATCACCACATAGACAATATGTGCTAAAAAGAATATCCACTGTGGGAATAACACAATTTCCACTTCACAAGGAGGACTTATAGAAAATGTTTAAAAGCTAAGAGAGTGAGGGAATGCTGGCAGAAAACCAAGAAAGGAATAGTGGTTGTCATTTTCAATTTCTGTATGGTTTTATAATTAAATTTTATATTTTACACATATATGAATTGTTTCAAGTTGTTACTTATTCATTGAATAATGTGTGAATTTATTGCCTCATTCAACTCGTGATACATTTTTGTAATGGTGATTCTTGTCTCTGTTTTGTGCAGCTCTGGAGCTTATAGAACATCTCCGTGCAATGGGTGAAACAAATGCTCTTTATCAAATGAACAATGTAAAGTATTTTTTTTTTTCTTTTCATACCAATGGATATTAAATACAATTTCCTTGTATCAAATGTTGTGCCTTGGATGTTGTATTACATTTCTGAAAAGAGGTTATGCATGTATGAACAGATCCTAAAGAGGGACACAGCGTTAGCAACTGCAGCTATTTATGATTCAATGTTTTCTGCAGAAGACGGCACTGTACCTGCAACATTCCAGGTAATCAAAATAGAGGATTTATTCATAGCAAAACCAGTAGTGTAGTTTATATCAAAGCCGTCTCTTTCTAATTGTGTTTTGCAAACCAGACATGTCCCTAAATCAGTAAGGAGAGAGGTTTAAGCATTTGAGGTCAAACTGTGTTTCTTTGGATGCACATTTATATTCATATAAGTTATGCCACTGTGCTTTTTCATATATTAAGGGGTGCTGCAGATGATTGGTAGGATTGAGGGTGCCAACATAGTTGGGACTTGGGATCCTTCTTCAAATTATGATGCATTTACACTCTTTTACTTAAAAAGAAAAAAGTTATGCCAATGTGTAAAATGTATATCACGTATATAAGTAAAATCATATAGAAAAAATTCAGTTTTATCTCCTGCATAATCAATTTGTTTCATACACATACAATATATGTCAACAAATTACAGAGTACACAACACTAAAATAAACTATATCTAGCATGATCTAAGTGCTTCAAGACCAAGTAATGCACTGCCACAATATGCATAAGAGGTTTGTGAAGGAATGAATTATTTTTACTTATTGTAGCCTTGTAGGTTTAATGGGACGAAAGATATTGGGAAAAACCTAAGTCCCATATTAGTTAGAGATAAAGTCAAGATAGAGTATATAAGTGAGAGACAACCCTCACCCTGAGTTAGCTTTTGACGTTGAGTTAGGTTGAAACTCACATTCTAAGATGGTATTAGAGCATATTTAAGATTCATTCAATGGGTTACCCACCGTATTATTCACGCACCAAGTCCATAAGTACTGGGCGTGAGAGGGTGTATTGGGAAAAATCCAAGTCCCACATTGGCTAGAGATAAAGTCAAGATAGAGTATATAAGTGAAGGGCAACCCTCACCCTATGAGCTAGCTTTGGGGATTGACTTAGGTCCAAACTCGTATTCTAAGATATGTATATGCTTGTCCATGGGAGTTATTTATTTTTACTTATAGTAGTGTAGGTTTATGAGGCGATTGCTACTTGTTTTGATCCAAATGAATTAAGAAATCTAGTCAATTCATGCGATTTTAGATTACCATGACATGGTTTAGCTCAAAAGGCAGAATCCATGACCTTTGATTAAAAAAAAAATTGCCGAACCAAGTAAATTGTGATCAGTTTGCATGGGAGGTGACTTGCATTTGATTTTTGTGCGTTTTTCTCTTAGGTTAGGGGTATTGGGTTTGCAAATATATTTTTTTATTATTATTCAGAAGAAAATGTCCTGACCATCTCTCTTAAACTTTTTATAAATTAACTCCTGTCAAAATCAATGAACATCTATAGGGGAGTGGTAGTAGTGGATTGAACTGATAGTCCGGTATATATGTGGAAGTGAAAGTGTAAATCAGTAGGATCGTTATTGTTGCCTCTTTGTCTCAGTTAAGGGCATGAAAAAATATCCCCATGGGGAAAGTTAGCTACAGCATGTAAAAGTTGCATCCTCAGAAACGACAAATTCACAATACATATGCTCTCTTTATGCTTCAACAAAAATGGAATGTTATAACATTACTAAAAATTGTAAAATTGTTTGGTAAACCAACTTAAAACCAGTGAAAAAAATGGGACTTGGAACAATTTTGGATCAGTTGAAGTTATAATTTACAACTAATTATGAAAGATGGGCGTTATATGGTCATTGATCTGCCTTTGTAGGTTATATACATGACGGGGTGGAGAGAACATCCTTCTCAGCAGAAAGCAAAAAGAAGGGGATCAGCCACTATATCTTTCAACGATATTCAGAAGCAATTTGGAAGCCAAAATTGATTGTCCTTCCCCTTATTTTTCACTCTGCATATTTTAGTTTAATTAATATACTTGGCGCATTGTATGTGTGGGTATACTCTTAAATGGTTGACTTCATGTAAAATATGAGTTTGACATTATGAAATATTATTTTCTTTTGATTTAATTACTATATAGTTTAGATATTAAGAAATAGAAATGTGTCCCAATGGATTTACAGACATTCTTCAGTATCCAGATCGATTTTCACATGGGACATGTATGCGGATATAATTCAAATGGCAACACGATACAGCCATGAATGTCTGGCTCCTTTGTCTACTCTTAAGTCTTAAATATTATGCGATTCATAATTTATGGGTCAAATAAATAGTAACAATTGAAAAATAAACTATTAAATAAAAAACAGCTCATTACAGAGTAGAGTAAGAAATTTTTGAAAAATTCAGGAACCTATTTTTGGGGGAGTAAATTTTTTGTAGTAACTACCAAAATGTTGAGAAACTTGACATATTCTCATATGATCTTTAGTGGTTTCGCAGGCTCCAAAATTTCTAAGTAAAACTCTAAAATACAAAAGTTAACTCAATTATTGTACTATTGTGGTCATCTGGCAATACACATTTCTTTCCAAATTAATAGTAAAATATATGAATTACACACCGATCAAATTCAATGTATAATTCTATTCAGTCTTGGTAGATGCTAGATGTTTTTTTTTTTGGTCGGCAAATATATATAAATATAAAAGGTATAAGATACACCCAAAAGGATTACAAAAAAGAAATAGCTACCAAAACAAATTTAGTAGCTGTGGTTACACCTGATTTGCCATGATCAAGATGCAAAAATGAATAACCCTCCCAACAAAATAGCACCACCGACCAAAACCACCAAATACCAAGTGTAATAAATATAAAAAAACACCCAAATAATTCCATCTGCCCTATTATTTTGCTGCACCTTAATAACAAAAGATAATGCTAAACCCGACATCTCCCCTGTATTATGCTAGCCAATCCCGCAACGTTAATACCCACCATAAATGCATGAATCTAGATAAAACTTCAGAAAAGAAACATAAGAATCAGGAGGGAGTAAAAAATGTAATGAGGAAATTGTGTTGAGAATATATTGGCCATAATTTTAATTGCGATCAATGTCCTCATCTAGATGGCATTATTACAATTTTTTAAGTTCTTAAACTGCATCGTGATGATAAAATAGCTAGATAGTCTACACACATTTTTCTCATTTCTTGTTACCGCAACATAATTATATGGTGATTGAAACTACATAAACCACACTCAGTTCTCTCTCAAAAAAAAAAAAAACACTCAATTTTCTTATTTTAGTTATGACAACATAATATTATAAGGTGACTACAATTGCTTTTTTACTGCGACTACAAATGTAATTTAAAAATCATAATAGTAATATATTCTTTCTCTTGGAGTTCATTTGTAATTTCTTACTTTCATATATTTAATTTCATTGTCTTCTTCCTATTTGCAATTATTTAGATCATTATGTGCAATTATATTGCCTCTTGGAAGGAATTAACACTTGGGTCAAAATCGAAAAAGACTTGAATTAAACCCTTCATTTGTTTACACTTGGTCGATAAGGATGAGAATAGGTAAGGCTAGACCAGACTTTGAAAGGCCTGAGCCTAGTCTACGATGAATTTTTGAGGCCTGAGCCTGACCTATAACCTATCAAAGACTTTTATTTTGGCTCGGCCTAACCTTTTTAAAAGCCTAACTTGCTTGATAGTCTTTTTAAAAGTCTTCTTTTACATTAAATCTTTAATTTGCTCTGGAGTAGACACGCAATAGGAAAATTAAAGGAAAAAGAAACGTTAACATAAATAGGAAAGTCAATAGAAACAATGAAAAATATAAAGGGAACTCACACCTGTCATTAAAGTCTTACTTAATTATAGGAATAGAAGTTATAAAGCATAATCAAAAGTCTGATAGTTTTAAAAAAAATTAATTGTATCCAAAAAAATAATATAAGTATGGATAGGTTCCTGGCCTAACTTATTCCCACCCCTACTGGTCGAAATGAACAATTGAAAAACACACCTAATCATTTATTAAACCCGAGATCATCACTCCACGCGTAGCCACCGCACCCTGCCGAAATCCATTCGATGTACAAACAAAATTTTAAACAAATCTATTATAAATTGGAGAGACAAATACACTCTTGAAAGGGTAAAATTGTTTTTCCTATCTGATGATCCTAATCTTGAAAGAATTTCTTACACAGTTATAATTTCACAACTAAATTTTTTGCGAAATAGAGTAGCTAGAAAAAGTTTCCAGGAAACTCTCCTACAAATTAAAAAAAAAAAACATTGTATAACATCATTATGAACGTAAATCTTCTATCAGAAAAATATCTTGTAAGTCTTTGTTGAAACAATTATTGTTGTTACTCCAATGAGTGCAACGACTGTTGCACCACCAACAATGAAGCAAATCTGTAATTAAAATAAATAAATAAATCATCTATGTATTCTTCAATATAAACATTAAGTTGTGTTTCAATAAGTTTATTTAATATAAAAAGGTATACCCATGATGCAATCTCTATCTTTTTGGACTTTTTCCCTTAAGGCATAGTATACCAGGAATCTGCACCAAATGTTGTAAAACAAACTAATTAGTCCAATGCAATCCAAATGTTGTAAGCCATAATATAAAGAAATGAGACGATAATTAAAATTATTTATTTATACTCACACTTGTAAATAAATTAATAAAGTTATGTGTGATATAATTCTTAAACAAACATGCTTCGACTAACTAAGCAAAGAATCCTTGAGAGAGTAAAATTTCAGTTTTGCACCAAAGTTATCTTCATTGTATCAAATACAGACATAGCAAAAATCTTAATATATAATTAAGAAAGAAATTTAAAACAATTATGCATATATTAGTTGAGTGGAGTTATATGTAGCAAATAATTAATATATTTTAAAAAATTGATTTGATTTATATATATACCGGAAAACTTCGTAAAACAGAAGTTAGCAATAAAAATAAGTCAATTGGGGTATTCGAGTGTGATGATCGTCGACAGCATCATCGTCTAGACATGTAGACCAATTTGTGTTCAACTCCTTTGTAAATTGGACATTCCAAATATTTGTCGAACCATCCAAAATATATGCATAAGATATTAATAGAGATTTCTTATGCCACCTATTGAAGTTACCTGACGAGTTGAAAAAGTATCCTGAATTCATGACAAAATTAATTAATTTCGAATTTAAAAAATGAAATCTTAAAATAATAATCATAAATACTTTGGAAAAATATTGAACTTACATGTGAGTATCAAATTTGACCATGAAGCTGATGAAAAAATCTTGAGAGAGAAATCCTGGAAACTGCACTCCATTGCACCCACGGGTGATAATCAATTTCATCCGACTCATTTTTAAAAATTCTAATGTCAAATATATTATGGTTTGTATAGAGTGAAGGAAAACGTTATAAGGACTTTTTAGACCATAAAGTTCTGCAATTGGCTCCGCACTAGATATAAAGTATGGTTGAATCGTTTCCAATATTTTTTATTTTTTATATATAAAAAGTGCAAATATTTCTAGTAGCAAATTAAAATAGTAAATTGTAAATAATAATGTTTACAGTTTTTTTATCCAAAAAAGCAGTAGTAATAATTGAAATATTATATTCAATGATTGCAATATATTTTGTATTTACAAAATATATTATATATTGCAATCATTGAATATAAAATATATTACAATAACTTATTTTAATAAAGAAGAATGAAATGATGAAATTACTATTAAATTGAGCGGGAAATTTTTTCATCCCAACTTACCTCTCTTTATATATATATATATATATATATATATATATATATATATATATATATATATATAATTTCACAAATATTAAATTTTATTAATATAATATTTCATTTAAAGTTCTTGTGAAGTAGATTAGCGCTTAAAAGATTATGTAATTAACTATTTAATCGTGATATGTTTCTTTTAATATAATGGTGACAATGACATTTGATATTTCATTAAATTGATATTTCATCGTGTAGTTGCTTTATTTAAACACATAATACATTATTAAAAAAATATAAATACACATTTACAGTCAAGTTATTTATTTCACAGGCAGGAAATTTGAAAATCTAAAAGCAAACAAAAAAAATTTCTGTTTATGGTGCTAATTTGCACCTGGAAAGATGCATTGCTTAGCTAAAACATTCACGTCAAGTACTTGGTTTGGGCAAAAAGCCATTCAAGCTTAGCTGGTCCTCTCTCTCTCTCTCTCTCGCGCGCGCGCGCGGGGCCAGGTTTGTAGTTCTTTCTAATATTATTAATTCATTATTCTTGTGTGTTCTTCATATAATATAATTAAGCCTTCATCTCATGAAAGCAAAAACTCATGTCAAGCTTGATCATTTTCCTATACTTCATTTTTTTATGAAGGTTCTGATCAGTCTGATAATTTTGTTCTCAGACTTGCATATATATTTTTGTGCTACAACAAAAGGGTGGTCTTTGGTCTAATTTCTTTGAGCTAAGAAGATCATGCACTTCACAAGGGTTTTTTTTATAGTTTTCCTTGATTCGAGCTGAGAAGATGGCACCACCACTCAAGCATCTGGCTATAGATTGGATGATCTTGTTGAGGGTGCGAGAAAAAGACATCGCCCTATTCAAGGGTGGTTGATTTATCTCTCTTTCAAGCATCACGTTTGAGACATTAAACAAAATGTTATCCAACAGACAGCCACTGAATGCACTGGTTTTTGAGCTAGAAGTATCCTTTTTAGGTTTTCTACCTTTTAATTTTGCATTAGTAGGCTCAGACAATTTAAAATCTTTGTCTTTTCAATAATTTTTATTTTCTGTGCTCCTTCTCTATTTTCAGGTTATGTTTTAGTTCTATGCATTGGGGCATTGAATCTGTTAAGTGTGCATTGTGAAGGGTTTTCACTAGCACAGTTTGTACCACCCCAATATATATAACCTAAGAGAAGATAACGTGAAATGACCCAATTCCACATCTTTGTTTAATTAACCTGTATAGTGCACGATATGTGGAAAGCATCGAAAATCCAATTAAAATTTAAAACCCTAACCTAAACCAACCCGGGTCACCCTGTCGGAAAAACTATTCTATGCCTCGATTACGTGTTTCCGACCAATTTTTACATGATACTTAATTAATATCTTTATAAATTAAAATATGATTATATGGTTAATCTCTATGGGATGCATAATTAATTATTTTTTATATGGTTAAAAAATGTAGTGTTATGTCATGTAAAGATTGACCAATCCTAATAAATACAATAACTGCTGCGCACCTAGGGAGTCCTTGTGTTATGTCCGTTCAAATTTCAAATTAATCCATAAACTCCATTGTATGAATGGTCCAAATTTTTGGCACCTGCACACTTTATTAGACTGAAAATGATAGATATTCTCTGCAGGCCAGGGCAGTAGGTTTATGTTAGTCATCCAAACTATGAAACCCATGTAAACAAAATTTATATATATTTATGTTATAATAATGAAAGTCTTATTCAATTCTTATTATTCTCTCAATCAAATATTTTCAATATTTTTTCCTTTAGATGTATTTTACATCCTATCTCTATAATTAGCCAAAAAATCAATTAATAATATGAAACTATATATCTTACTTTTATCTTTGTTAACCCATAACTCAATTACATGAATGGTCCGAATTTTTGGCACCTGCACAATTTATTTGACTGAAAATCATAGATTCTCTGTAGGGAAGTGGGGACTAGGGATATGTTAGTGGTCCAAACTTTGAAAAACAATTAAATAAAATTTATATCTATATTATAAAATTTATAATATAATGAAACTCTTATTTTTATCATTCTCTCAGTTAAATATTCTTAATATATTTTTCTCCTTTAGAGATGTATTTTACATACAATCTCTACAATTAGCCAAAAAAATCAATTATCTCAAACTATCTTTTTTTTTTTATCTTTATATGTATATTTGAATTTCTTACCTGTTTACCTTTTTCAATATTCTCCCTTTTATATTTATTTCTAAATTAAATTTCTATATTTTTTTAAAACAAATTATCATATTTAAAAATGACCTTATATTATAATTTAATTTATTAATTATAAATCTAAATTATAATGTAAGTATTGAAAGATATTTCTATATTATAAATTTTAATTATATATAAACACTTTTACAAAAAGAATAACTTTAAAAGGAAAAATAATTAATTAATTTTTGGATGGTTTATTTTCTTGACTTCTCAATCAAAATAATTTATAGTGTAAGTTTTCAAAACTCTATGTTTTTAAACTCTCAATTTTGTAACATTTGTTAATAATTCAGCGCGTGTGTGTGATAAAATAGGCAAAGAACTAGTTTTTAAACTGAAATAAAAAGGTAACGTAAAAAGAAATTTAAATAAATTAATGAGAATAAAATTGAAAAACAAAGTTAATAGCCATAAGATTATCATTTAAACACCCAAGGTGATAATGTTGATTATCATTATTGATTTTTTTATCTTAGAGTATTTTAAAAAATACTTTTTATGATAGTTATGTATTTGTTTTGCAAGTGATAAGCAACAATCTTAAAAAGTAAAAATATTTTTTCAATAATAAATAATAGCATAAAAGTAAATTGAATGAAAAATATGATATATCTTTTTGAAATACACTTTTTAAAACTATATTATTTAAAACGCATTATATTTAATAAATTAATTGTGTATTTTTTATGAAATATTCATTTTTATTTTAAATGTCTTGTATATAATAGGACCTTTTGTATTATTTCTCCCTAAATCCCATAAAATATCCTAACTAATTAACCTTATATATATATATATATATATATATATAACTTTACAAATATTAAATTTTATAAATATAATAATTACATTTAAAGTTCTTGTGAGATAAATTAAATGATTAATAGATTAAAATTAAGATTAAATGTTCGAATAATATCTAAATTTGATTTAAATAATTCTTAATTAGATTTTATTGTCAAGAGGATTAAGATAAAATAAATTAACTTAAAAAATTATGTAATTATCTATTAGATTTGTGATGATTATTTTTTATTTATAATGATGACAATGAGATTTGATCGATACTTCATTAAATTGACATTTCATGGTGTAGTTGTTTTATTTTAACACATAATACATTATTAAAAATATAAATAAACATTTACAGCGAAGTTATATAATTAAAAGCCTGGTCTATGTAATGGTAGGAAATTTGAAAATCTAAAAGCAAACAAAAATTGTTGTTTATGGTGCTAAGTTGCACCTGGAAAGATGCATTGTTTAGCTAAAACATTCACGTCGAGTACTTGGTTTGGGAAAAAAAGCCATTCAAGCTTAGCTGGTCCTCTCTCCTGTCTCTCTCTCTCTGTCTGTCTCTCTCTGTCTGTCTCTCTCTCAAGCACATACACAAACAAAGTAAGGGCTATAAATAGGAGCGATGGAAGTGGAAGAAAGTCTATAGCGAAGTTTCATTTCTTTGGATTAGAAATTTTTCCCAAAGCTGATCGAGAAGCCAGCCAGGCCAGGTCTGTAGTTTTCTTTTTTTCTTTTTAATATTAATTCATTATTGTGTTCTTCATCATATAATATAATTAAGCCTTCATCTCATGAAAGAAAAAACTCATCGCAAGCTCGATCATTTTCCTATACTTCGTTTTTTTTGAGTCTGATCTTTTTGTTCTCAGACTTATGCATCTTCTTGTGCTAAAACAAAAGGTCTTTGGTCTAATTTCTTCGAGCTGAGAAGATCGATGCACTTCACGAGGGATTCAAAAGCACTGACACATACATGCTTACAAACAAAGTTTTTTTTTTCCTTGCTTCAAGATCTTTTTCAATATTTCGCTCTCCAGCTCGTTTTCTGATGATCAACGAAGTTGTTTCTCCTTGAAAAGTGTTATAAGTTATAATCTTTCATTTGAGCTAGTGTATATATACATACCCTTTTACAAGATCTCTTGTTTCCTTGACTCCAGAAAAGAAAAAATAGAATTGACACATCTATGAAGGATCTGAGTCTGATATCATTCTTGTGCTTAGACTTGCATAGTTTTTTGTTAAAACAAAAAGGGTCGTCTTTGGTCTAATTTCTTCCAAGTTGAGAAGATGCATCACTTCACACCCTAGAGGGAGTGGGTGAATTTTGTTATTTTCATATAAGGGCAAAGAAAGAGGAGCTAGCGAGCTTCAAAACTCAAAAGCACTGACACATATATGCAAACAAAAAGACTGATAAAAAGATCTGGCTTTCATAAAATTAAAGGGGCTAGCTACAAGTAATGCACTGTCTCCAAATCTTTTTTATTATCTTAGATCTTGTTCTCAATTTTCATCTGAAACTAAAAGAATATATATGTGCCTTTACCCTATTTAGCTATATATGCACACAACTTCTCACATATCAAGTTATAATTCCTTATCTTTGAACTTTCTTTCATCCAAGTAAGATCTCAGTCGGAGTTGATAATATTAGATCTAGCTAGTTTTGGATTATATGTGTTCGATCTGCTTAATTTGTTTTCTATGATCTATTCTATATATTGTCTCTTATAGTAATTTTTCTTTCTCTTTAAGAAGGAGTTGAAGAATGGGAAGGGGGAAGATCGAAATCAAAAGAATCGAGAACACAACAAATCGGCAAGTGACCTTCTGCAAGAGAAGAAATGGGCTTCTGAAGAAAGCTTATGAGCTGTCAGTGCTGTGTGATGCTGAAGTTTCCCTCATCGTCTTCTCCAGCCGTGGCCGTCTCTATGAGTATTCCAACAACAAGTGAGTCCTTCCTTAATTCATTTCTATTGTTCTCTTCATTTGGCTGTCAAAAAAAGTTTAAGAATCAACCACATAATTAATATAACCTCTTTCTGATTCACGTTTCCTCCTCAGTAGAATGCAAATGTTTTCATCACAAGTTTTGCAACCCCAGTATATATTTATGTACACTTTAATTTGCATGACTGTGGTCGATCTGTTATTTCTCAAAGAAATTCTTTTTCAGCTGAACTAATAATTGGAACTGCAGAATTTCGTCATCTGTTATAATTAAAATGGTTAATTAATTAATGATTACATTATTACAATAAGTTGCCATTACTTGTTGGATATATACGAAATTAAAATGTGTGCCAGTGAACTAGCTAGGACTCCCTAATTGGGAAAAATAAATAAATTAGTGTTCTACTATCTTCTATATCCCTAATTAGTTGGAAGCAATTATTTAACTTGTAAAGAAACTTAGGGTTTATGCTGACTAGTAATTAAGGTTTAATTGGGCTTAATATTCTTTTTTTACTTCTAATTAATTACTTAAAAAAGGAAGTATATTAAATACTATTTTTTAGTTTTCAAAATACTAAATGTTTTTTTTTAGTTTCAGTTTTAATTTTTTAACTAATATATGCATTAAAAGCACTCATTACTAAATTCCAAGATCTTAAAGCTTAGCGTATCATTTATTATAATAATTGGAAGCTTCTAATTTTGTAACCTTATTCTATTTGGGTAGATGTTCATTTCAAGGCAATTTGTTTTACTGAACCAGTTTATTTAGTATTCAATGAAATGATTGTTTTACGTTAATATTACATCGTTTTTACTAGTTAATTTCCTTTTACTCATATTTCCTCTCAAAAAAAAAAACTTTTACTCATATTTGAGGTCATATATATGTAAATCGATACCAAAATAAAAGCGAAGGTAGAATGACGATAAGAGGGCCCAGTAAATTTTTTAATGTCAATTGCTACAAATAGATCGACTTTATTAAAATAAGGTTTTGGTTAATTATGATTAATTGATTATCAGTTCATTTGGTTGTTTTTATTAATAATATTATTATTGGTCTATTAAGCAATATGTTGGTATGAGAAAAAATTTATAATTTTTAAATATATGTAAATTGGAATGTCCCTTATATTCTCATAATTTATATGGTATATCCAACAAATAGAAAATAAAGTTAATCACTACTTTCGGTTCGTTTCGAAGTAAGAAAAATTGAACTCATACAAAGCCTTGATTTACTTTTACACCAAAACATTAGGCTCTCGTGATTAACACATGTAGTATATGTATTAGGATTTGGATGAATCTATTTTGTATTAGAAAAAGTTTAATAATTACGATCAAAAAGAACATTTTCCTACAAACATAATTAATCTTCCGAGATTTGTCGCAACCAAACAACAAACATGCTTATTTAAAGGACACATATATTACTTATTAAAGGCTTTCATTACAATTAGCAGCTTCCAAAATTAATTAATTTCTAGAAAAGTTTGAAATAAATAATGAAAAAAGAAATAGTTAAAATAGTGGATCATGTGTAGTCATGATTTAATGATGATGTTGACCTGCAACTTCAGTCCCTTTGAACCAAAAGCTCAGACCTTGTAAGTTGTAATGAGAATGCATATATAGCAGTGCAGTTATTACTATGCGTTTTATTATATATATCTTCTTGTATCAAAACTTGTCTTTTTCTGCTTCCACTTTCGGCTACCCTTCTCTTCTTCTCTGTTCATGTTGAAGTGACAGAGAGTGATGATTTCAGTTGTATGTACCCTTAGTTAGGGTTTGGTTCTCTCTAGCTAAAAGCTTATAGAACCTTTTATTTTCCCTTGCACGGTTTTGCATGAAAACGGTGAAACACTGGAGTTTGTATAGGATTTCCAATAACATTGTTTAAAACATATACTACACGAGTACGGTGTCGGTCAACATTTAATTGTAGATCACATATTGCAAAAGAGTATCACTATATAATATTCTAGACTACGAATTTAAGTTACATCATGTTAACTTTTAGTTAATTAAGTTTTTAATTTTTTTAATTTTTTATATTATAATTTTTATCTCTCAAAATATTTTTGACATTTTTAGTTTTTTTATTATTTTTAGCTTTTCTAAATTTTTTTTTATCTATTTTTAGTTTCTCGTTTATTTTTTTTCAAAATAAAAATTAATTTTGAACTATAAAAATAAACAAGAAATTAAAAATGAATAAATTTTTTAGAAGAACTAAAATTAATGTAAAAATAAAAATTGTGTAAAAAATTTTAAAAACTAAAAATTAAAATCTAAAAAAGTTAGGAAATAAAAACTTAATTAATTCTAACTTTTTTCAACTTTAGGCTTCATTAATTAAATGGACTAGTGGTTCATAAATTTTAACTAGTTTTTTAAAACTAATAAGTACAACTTTACTATCCATATCGATCAATTAATGTTGATCATGCATGATTATTTACACTAAATTTGACTCACCTACTAAGATATGGCCAACAGATAAAATTGTAAGAGACATGCACTGATCAGTGAGTCAGATCCAATAAGTTGCACCAAGAGAGAACCGAGCCGATCTCTGCTTCTCATGGCTCTTCTATTTCTTTCCTTTAAAGTGATAATTAAGACATGAGAATCTGTGCATATATATATATATATATAGAGAGAGAGAGAGAGAGAGAGAGAGAGAAAAGTAAACACAAAAGGTTTCGGTCAATAAATTATAAATCACTTGCGCTCCCATCTCAATTCTCATTCAAATTTCTCTGAAATCCAATTTGCTTGCTCAAACTTCTTTGCCTTCTTCAGTGAAAAAACACTTTTCTCTTCTCTCTTTTGTCCAGAGTCATTGTCCTTTTGTCTCAGTCTCTCATTGATCAGGTTAAGTTTTAAACGGAAAAAAGATATAAAAGATAACAAAAAAAAAGCGAGTTTCATGTCCACATGCATGATTGTACGTTTATCCTCTACAAGTTCCTTTTGCATCAATTGACCTCAAAAATATTATAAGGGTTCAATGGACAAAATTTGTGTATAGTTTAGCCTATTCGTTGATTGTGTTGAGTGAAAGATATCATGTACTTAATTAAGTATCCTAGTACCCTAATTAATCAATTTTTATTTTCTACTAATAAAAAATATTATTTGTGATTATAGGTTAACCTATAATCACAAATAAGTCAGCTCAAGATATAATCGGTTTTTGACCCAACTTATAAAATGTAAGAATATGGATTTCTAACCTATAAGATAACAAAGAATTTTATAAATTTAAACCCCTACAATCCAACTCTTCCAAGTAAATATTTTTAATACAAAAGCTGTTTAGTCATAATTCTCATAAATACCAAAGTTAAATACAATAACAAACAATGCAATCTCTTCTCGCTAGCTTGTACGGATTAAACGAAATCATGCATCCAAAGGTAACAAATCAAATTAGAAAAGAAAAAGAGAAAAACACTAATTAATTAAGTGGAACGTGACGTTTACACTTACATTAGTGATCGTATTCAAAACGCAGCTGCTAATGGTTGTTGTTTCCGGCTCCAACACGAAATCTTTCCGCAGTTGATCGATGTCATGAGAATGAGACAGTGATGAGACAACTACCACGAGAGCACACACAACACCACCATTGTTTCAAACATCAATTGTGTATATATATATATATATATATATATATATATATATATATATATATATATATATATATATATATATATAAGTTTTGCTATTTGAGTTAGGGTTTATAACTTATGAAATACAGTTTAAAGCGTACAATTAATTAGTGATGATCCTAGCTTATTTTTTGTTGCAACATGACTTTTTTTTTAAAATTTTTTGTTATGACAACTTATTCTAATTAACATATTACTGCATAATGATTAAATTCCCCTACTGTAAAACAAATTTATTTATCAGCTCAACTTTGAACAAAGGCCCCTATGGTGATCGAATAGATAATATAAGGATTAATTAAGTTTTGAGTTCCTCAATTTTTTTTCATACTAAAATTTTTAGTCCTTCAAATATTTTTGTCAAATTTTAGTCTTTTATTAATTTTTTTTTCATCATTTTTATTCTTTCCAAAACTTTTTGTTTATTTTTAATCCTTTATTTATTTATATTGTTAAAAAATAGTCTCTCAAATATAAAATAAATTAGAGACTAAAAATTAGTAAAACAAGAACTAATTTTAAATAATAAAAATAAATAAGAGACTAAAAATAAGTAAAAAAATTATAAATACTAAAATTATTGACAGAAAATTAATAAAAAAAATTAAAAGTTGTATAAAAAATTCCGACGGACTAAAAATTGAAATATAAAAAGGTTAAGGAATTAATAATTTATTTAACTTATATATAATATAATATAAATTATCACTATTGTGGCCGTAATCAACTACAGCTTCATATTTGACTGGCTCTTGTAACTTTTTAAGACTTATGCATCTTTCTTTGAGACTAATATATGATTGTTAAGATGGACAGACACACGCAAACATCCAGATACACAAGAGAAAAAATTAGAGAGATTGAAATAAAGAAAATCTGGGCGATTTTATGGTTCACAGAAGTTTCATCTATTTAAATTTAGCTAAATGGGATTTTGCAAACTAGAAAAAATGCGACTCTGAATATTTTGGATATCAAAATTATGTCTTAGTCATACTCTTCTCTAGCTAGAGTAATTGGCACGGGTGAATTTAAAAATAAAAAAAAAAAGTAATTGGCACGGTTCTCTTTGATCTATTTCTTCTTTATATTGGTTGATATAATTTCTATGTAGCAATTAAGTTGCTAACAAGTTCTTCCCCTATAAAAATGAGAGCACTTCTTGACCTCTTTCGACAATAATTTTCTTTTTTTTTCTTTATATTAAATATTTGAACTGTCTATTTCATAGTCTGACATGTTAATTATATTTTAGCTTGCAACTTTTCAAGTGTCTATGAGTTCAATTAAACCAACTATGTGATAAGTGATTCAGATCTTAGTTAATCTAAAAAGAAACTTCTCATAGCGGAGTTTAATATAATTACTTGAATAAGCGAATCAGACCTAAAAATATCTAAGTCCTTCCAACCCCCTATAGCTAGTGACTAATGAAGTGAAAGTATGAATAACAATGTAAATACTGAATAATGTATATTTTATGCAAATGAACTCCTCCGTGTAACTAATCGTTCATTCTTTTTTATTTTTTTGGCCTTTATGATTACAGCATAAGATCAACCATAGAGAGGTACAAAAAAGCCTGTTCGGATCATTCAAGTGCGAGCACTACCACAGAAATCAATGCTCAGGTAATCACATGCATTTTTATTTTTACTGAACAGAAAAATTAATATATAGTTACCTATTTCCAAACCAAAGGGAAAGAACTCTGAAACAAGTGATTGGGAAATTAACCTGTGAAATAGTTTGAATTGGTTCAGTTTTATGTTTTTTAGATTATGCACAATTTAGTTTTACAATGATACACGTTAATAATATTATCTATCTTGTTCTCTTTTTGTATCATTGTAAAACTATGGAAAACAGTATTATCAACAAGAATCTGCTAAGCTGCGACAGCAAATACAGATGCTGCAAAATTCTAACAGGTGATTTTATTATTATTATTATTATTATTATTATATTGTAAGCAAAACAATGTACAGATATTGTGAACTTTATTTCAGACAAAACTATAATGGGTCTGATGCTTGTTTTGCTTTTTAGGTATACTAAAAAGCCTGATGCAGCTATATATATATATATATATATATATATATATAATGATTTATTTCCCTCTGATACCTTTTGTAGGCACCTGATGGGTGATGCCTTGAGCACACTGACTGTGAAGGAACTTAAGCAGTTGGAGAATAGACTTGAAAGAGGAATCACTAGAATCAGATCTAAGAAAGTAAGATGCAAATGTTGCAATAGCATGTAATTAATTGATGATCATGATCATGAACTAATAATTTGCAATACTCAAACGTGACATAATTTGGCATTAATATTTCTAAAGCTAAAGCTAGTTCTAACTTTTAATTGAGATTTTCCCACTAGAAAAATGATTATTTTGGTTTCTTTAAAATCTGTATTGTCTAACGAGTTTTATAATAAACGTATAAAGAAAAATAAATTACACATATATAAACTCACCTTTTCTGATCACAATTTTCCTTTCTTACATGAAAGTGATTATTATGTATTGAATGATAACATGATTGAATCTTTTAGGTGGCCATTTGCTAATATTGTTTTTGTTCCTCTTTTTTCTCTAACTACAACAGCATGAGATGCTATTGGCTGAAATTGAATACTTTCAGAAAAGGGTAATTCATGAACTAAGTCTTCAACCTTTAATATTTGTCATTTCTTTTTCTTTTTATAGAGGGGAGAGGAAGAAGTATTTTTATATCTCTCCCACCAAAAATTGTTATATATTATCGTTGATTAATTAATCTAATTGGCAACTGATAGCATGCATTATTGGTTAGGAGATTGAACTGGAAAATGAAAATCTTTGCCTCCGGACTAAGGTAAGTAGATAGAATTTTCTTTTCTTCTCCCTTCAAATACCTAGGCAAAGGTATAATATTCATTCTAAATAGAGTAAAACCATTTATCTAGCCATTAATTACTTTTTAGTAATTTTGTTTAATTCATTATATATTTTAGATTTTAATATTTAAAACAACGCATTTTTGGTAAGTAAGTATGAATCAACAACTTTTTTATGAAAAGGATGAATTAACAATTTATTATTTTGTTAATATGAGTATTCAGAGCGAAAGAATTAAATTGTCAGTTAGGAAGGGGGTTTGGTTGAGTAAGCCAGTAAGGTGTGTGAGTATAATATTGCACAAAATTTTGGTAAATCAAAATTTCTTTGTGAGAAATTGTAATAGAAAGAATTAATGGTTTATAATATATCTTAATACTTCTCCAAGAGTTCATCACGTCAAATTGATTTTGGAAAATGATTGGTATGCAGCCAATAGATGTATATCTAGTGAGAGATACAAAGGAAAAAGAGAGAAGTGAAGGATATGGTAGATAATATAATGTAACTAAAGAAAGAAATAAAGAGAAAAATGAAGTAAAAGAAAGGTAAGGATACATTTTTTTTAATTTATTTTTACACTAAAGGTATAGTATATATTCTAAAATAAAATGAAAAATTGTTAAAATATTTGATGAAACAGACCCTCGTTTTCCTTCAGAAATTAATATTAGTTCTTGATTGCAAAGAATTTATTTTGCCCTTTATACATTAGCAATGAATTTCTGGACCAAATTTAGATAACTGACGAAATTGTTATGACTATAGTAATGAATTTCACTTCCAAATTTAGATAACTGACGTTGAGAGGATTCAGCAAGTAAACATGGTTTCTGGACCAGAACTGAATGTCATTCAGGCATTAGCTTCCCGTAACTTCTTCAATCCAAACATGTTGGACGGTGGAACTGTTTACCCTCAGACAGATAAGAAGATTCTTCATCTTGGGTAATTGCGCCCCTAGCTTCTACTTTCTTCATTTCCGATCTAAACAGATTCATCTCTCCAATGATTTCTTTTTTCCATTTTGATTCCCGTATATTACTACTTTTCATATCTCCATTAACATTTTTCTTCTACTAAAAGGAAACTTTCAAAAGACATATATATACATGCATGTTTATTAAATAGAAATTTTTATTAATTATAAGGTTTAACTAATTAATTTATCATCATTAAAAAAATTGGTTAATATACAACATATCCTTTTATATCATTTTAATGATTAATTTTATCAAATATTTATATTTCAATAAGTTAAATTAACAACTTTTAACTAAAAAGTATTTTTCAACTTTAATTTTGCAGCTTATAATTAACTAACTTTTAATAATTGAAATTACGCTGCATAATCTGTCCACAACATATATACTTGATTTTGAAACTTTGAATTTTGTCGTCGTACGTTATTCCCTCATTGAAATATACAAGTTTTATTTGAATAATAATTTTACTACTATTTTACTTCTGACTTCTTTTCTCCTCTTCTTGTTTTGTGACTTTTTTGTGGATGCAGGTGATCAATAATATGATCTTCGCTATAGCCTATAACTATCTATCCAATTAGCCGGAGGCTAAATGCATTATTATTACTACTCTTTTGATTGCTCATTAACTAGACCAAATGATCTATATACATTACATATGAATTATGGATTATGGATACTTATGTTTAATGATTGTATGATATCATAACAATATGTTAGAAATAATAATTAAAAAGTAGAGTTGTGTTTGAAGACACTAAGCTATGATTATGACATTATATGAATCACTTTTTATTTTATTAATTGAACATACATATACCGAAAAAAAAATTTTAGAAAGTAATTTATATTTATGACATAAAGAATATTATGGTACAACTATTATTGACAAAGAGCCCGGGTCTTCTAGCTAGTTCTAATTCTAATATATATAAATAAGCAATCTTATTCTTTCACCAAGTGCATAAAAATACATTTTTTTTTAAATTTTGTCTTCCAATAAAGGGTCATATAAAACCTTCAATATACAGTAAATTAGATAATTGAATAATATCACTTTATAGAGTTAAAGAGAGGTTAAATGATTTCTAAACAATTTTATTCCATATCGTGTAACCAAATTAAGAGAAAACTTACAATTGGTATTTTTTTATGTTATATTGGATTTTAAAAATTGTTTTAATTTGGACTACACATTGAACCCATTTTGCCCTGATAATGAGTCCAAATTCAACATGTTGACCTAAATAGAAAGCAATGCAAATAGTTATATAATTAATTGTGAATTATCTTTATCTTATATGAAAAGTTTTTTAAAACAAAAGATATGAGGTATTTTTATTTTTATAAAGATAAAGAGATATGAAATTATTTTAAATAAAATATTTCATTTTTTTCTTTAAAAAAGACCCAAATTCATATCTTTTTAACATTATAAATAGAAGCATTTAATGAGTCAACAACAATCTAGAAAAGTTCCAAATCTAGTTTTAGATTTGAAAAGTTGAAAGATGATTTGCTCTTTAGAGTTCCAATCATCAAAGGATTGATAACATTTTGGTTTTGATATGGATATATGTAGAGTTTTCGCATGATTGAAGAAAAATTGTTGCTTCAAGAATGTATATCTAGGTATACAAATCTATTTTTTTCTATTTATTATTGTGGTATATATTGAATGCAAAATAAATCTTAATTTTTCCATTGTAAGTATTAAGAACACTTCTACTTAACTATCACTAATAATATAGAGTATTTTATTTTTACACTATGGCTCAGTTATAATTTGTCATTAATAAGAATTTTAAAGTAATTATGATAAAAATTAAATTAATAAATTTATTATATATGATAAGTTGTGATTAAATTACGGTATAAAAAAAATTTACACTATCAATATATAATTCTTTTTTCATAAAAAAATAAAGCTTTTCAAAACCATAAAACTTAAACCACTTTCATTTTCAAAACAAGCTATCCATTGGGTCAGGAGACCTTTGGCAATCCACAGTGAAAGAGAGAATAATAGAGTGATGAAGATGGCACTAACACTATTTTTTTTTTTAATTTCCAGAATTCATTAACATTTAATTACTTAACCTGACTATACTTAACCCAAACCAATCCTATGATCTTCAAGTTGGTCTTGTTTGGGTTTCATATCCAAAAGCAAAGAACCATCCAACTCATGAACCTATTGTTGTTTCATTACTTTGGATTTTAAATAACTTAAACTCGATCTGATGTAAATTAGAATGAAATAGAGTGAGGCATTCTGCGATTGGGTTTTCAAGGTGAGTTTCTTAGATTATAAAATGCTTACTTTTGTAATACTTTAATTTGATAGTGGAGAAATTCTCAAACGCAACTTAGGGACTTAATATAGGTCACAACTCACAATGGTAGAAATTCAATCATTATAAATATGTGGTATGCTTTTCTCCATCCCTTTATCTTTTTTTATAATTGAATATTTCTATTTGTTTATTGTGTTTCTTTATTTTGGTTTTCAATATTCGTCATTAACTGAATCATTCTAAGGCTTTCTCCTCTTTATAATATATATATATATATATATATATATATATATATATATATATATATATCACGAACTTAATTGAGAAAATTGGTTTACGAAAATTGTTTTAACAAACTTCATTCACCCTCTCTTGAGTCTGATATGGCCATTTGGGCTACAACATTCACTCTACCTCTCACTTTCATCCTTTGTGGTAATCACTTACTTTATAATTAAGAATCAAAATCCTTGTAAGGTGGCCATACTAAAGCTTGACTCATGGAATTCCGTCGATAATTCTAACCGCCCAAACGACGAATATTCTACTCCTTTACATTGGTACCAAACATTTAGCAATGTATATAAGAATCAATTTGCTCTTTGAATCAGTTTCATTCTTCACGTGTTCACTTCAGAGCTCTTCAAACTCATTGCTTAATGATATCAACTTAACCTTTGCTCACTAATTTCTTCCATTCTTTCTCTTGGATTTTATCTCAAACACATAACTAACGACAATAAAAAAATTAGGCAAAACTTCCTCAAATATAAAGCCAATATGTAATTAAGCACACACAACAAATAAAAGTGGTGTTCAAAACCAAAAGTGATGGCGAAAAACAAAATACAACTGAATTCAAACCTAATATCAAGCATAGCAATTTATGAATTTGTCAACAACTCATATGTATTGTCCCCAAAAAATTATGATTCATATAACCAATTAATCGATCCAGGTATAATAAGAATCAAACAACTACAAAATCTCAATAATCTAATAATAACGGCCACTCGATTTAATATCACTTGTTAGAATTTTAATAGACTTCATAAAATATCAAATGAGCATCAAAACACATTACATCACATTATTGAGAAGGTTTAAAGGAATACCTAAATTCATATTTCATCAAATAAATGCAATGAAATCTAATAGTGATCATTAACAATTGGTTTAATGATCTTTTTCAACCAAATTATCTTCATTTTCTTTTCAAACAAAAAGAGGAACACAATTTATTGATTTGGTATTTTGGGAACCACAAATATGTCTTATGGTACCCAATATCACCTAATAGGACATACTAGTTTTCATTATTAAGTCCAGATCAATTTTTTGTTGGCATGCTCACTATGGTTCTTGCTATTTACACTCTTTTTTTTTTAAGTACACCACATACCCTCTTTCTACCCCTCAACTATCCATTATACCTTTTTCTTAAAGAAGTACACCTATTTTGATCATAGTTCTAAAGATACACTTTCAGAATAAGTATATATTTTTCAATAAAATATCACTTAAGAATTAAGATAGTTGATGAGAAATAAAAAAAAAAGATGATAAACGTTTATCTTATACTCATGTTTGTTAGTCTTATTTTCATTCTATCATTAGTGTTCTTTAAATCCTATCTAAAATCTTATTTTCATCTTATCTTTATTATTTTTTTAACCCTAATTTTAAATTATCTTCACCATATATTTATTATATAATAATGCATTTTCACCATTTTTATACAATATTTTGTGTTTTTCTTCATGTGACAATGTGTTTCAAGTTACATTCATCACTAACTTCTTAAGTTGCGTGAACACAACATTTGTTGTTTTAGGTTTGATCTTAGATAAACTTGTAATAATACTTGGGTGTAAAGCCTGCAAAGCCTTAAAAAATACTAGTGAAGACTTAGAGAATACTAGGTGAAGTGTAGCTTGTAGAGACTAGCAAGGAATATGAAGTGGAACCTGTAGAGGTTAAGAAACTAGGTGAAGAGTTAGTCTTCAAAGGCTAGGAAAAAAAATACTAAGGGGTGTTAAGCCTATGGAGGCTTTAAAAGAGAGAATACTAGTTGTAAGAATGGTTAGTCTTAGTGGAAAATCTTACAGATGTAGGTACTAGATGTAATCCAAGTTGGGTGAATCAATGTTAATTCTCTATGTGTTGTATCCTTCTTTATTATTTCTCTTGCTTATATGTTTGTTGCATATATTCTTGTTAAGTTTTGAAAAACCCTCAAGTTTATATAAGTGTAAATTTGGTCATTCTTTAAAAGATATTTACAAAATTGTTTTAATCTTTAGAAGCAACATCTAGCTAGTTTTCACTATAGCAAAAACCAAAATTTGTCATAATAGATTTTGTTGTTTTTTAAAAGTGATTTTCAAATGCAACTTTCCATTGCTATAAACTTGAAGATTCTATGTTAGATTGTTATTTTGGTCCAAGTACTTAAGAAGATGGATATCCTTGCTCCTTACTTAGCTTCTGAAATCTAAGTTGTAGTTTGAGAATATCAAACCAGAAGCAAGTTTTTATTTATGTAGGAAAAGCCAAGTCAGTTTGTGTGTCATTATTTAACCCCTTATAGTGATCAATTAATCAACTTTATTGTTTGTCTGACACATGTAAGCATCGTGAATGTGTTGCAATATACGTTTTCTATACTAGAGTGGATGTTTTCACTAACTCAAAATAGCCCTTATGGTAAAATGGTCTAGATGCATTTTACCTTTAGTATAAATGACTTGTTCTTTCTTATTTAATTTACATGATCAACATGCAACAACATTAATTATAAGCATAATGTCTCTTGAATATTGTTTTTTATTGCTCGGTAGCTTTCGAAATAACTTTGTCTTCAATAAAAGGCTTAGATCATCCAATATGCTCTCCATTGCATTCATATATATATATAAGCTTATCAAGTGATTGATTTCCAAAAAATGATGCCCAGACCAAATATAAAATCTCAAAATAATATTCCCATAATAGTTAGTTATAAAAATAAGAGATAAAACAAAGATAAATCAATATTCCCATAAATTAGTTCACTCTCACAAACCCAATATTACATTCAATCCTTGGCTAACGACAACTCAAGGATTTCACATACTATATCATTTACTTTATAAAAAAATTATACCTCACTATTCAACTTCAAGTATTATTTGACAAGCATATATAAACTTAATATTCAAAGTATTATTTTCCAAACCAGTTTAGGCTTCAATCTTTAGATTCTTAAAAAAAATCTACTTAAAGATATTCGAGGTTGGTTTAATATTGATAACTAATAAATGTGAAGAATGTCTCTTAGTTGTACAATGAATGAAAGAATAAAAGTTTTGAAATAAATAAGATGTTTCTTCTTTTTTAGAAGAGTTAGAAATATTTAGGGATTACATTCTAAGGAAGAACGTAGTGTTGAAAGATCAGAGAAATGAAAGAGGTTTCTTGGGAGAGAAAAAACGCTTACTCAACCATCATCAACCAACACATTTATTTTCGTTTCGTGACAAGGTGTTAGGAGAAAATGATCCTGTTCAAAGAAGAGAGAAGACTGATCTCATTGGTCATAACTTGTTTAAGATTGAGTACGTGGATGGCAATAAAACTGAAGTTGCATTGTTATATTGATGAAAATATGGTGTAATCATTTAGAGCAACTAGTCAAGATGCAATCATCATGAAACTTATAGGAAAATCAATGGGACTCCTTATTTCCTTACCATTAAGGTCAAGTTGAAGTTTGTACGAAAGTTAGTGGGAGGATTCAATATCATGTATATTGGGCGTGGCTTCGTTTAGTCAAGCTCGATTTGCTTACTGATCGAGAAAAGGCAACTTCTGAAGGCTCATGGTTAAATTTTTTGTCATTACTTAGCAGTACCAGAATGGGTTACAAACTTCATTTCACTAGAGGTAAAAATTGATATAAATTTTTTTATCTAGATTCGCTTTCCCAATCTAGGAATGGAATACTATGATGATAATGTCTTTTTATCCTTGGCAATAGTAGTGGGTAGACTGGTAAAGGTGGACTTGAGGATAATTGATGTGCCAAGAGGAAAGTTTGCAAGGATACTGTATAGATAAATTTAGATGAATAAGTGGTGGGGAAAGTATGGTTCGAAGTGCATTGGTTCAAAGTGGAATATAAATATTTGCATTTGTTGTGTGCGAGTTTCGGTGGCTATGGGCATGCTGTTTCATCTTGCCGAAAGGTAGTCCCCGCAAATCTGGTGATCTAGGTGGCTTCGCCGCCACCAACGATAGAGGCAAAAATGGAGCATGAAATGAACCAACAACTTGACCAAAAACCTAATGCAATTAATACGGGCGAAAACATTGGGGGATATGCTTCATGAAGAGTGGTTAATGGTGCAAAATATAAAGAATGTTATGAAAAATAATGACACAAATCCTACTAGAGAAAAAGGCCAAGGAGATCTAAGGGTTAAAGAGAAAGAATATCAAACATAATTAGTATCATATATTACATGATATTTATTTCAAGATTGATGAGGGTCGAAATATTGTAACTGTTGGAAAGAATATTTATTTATGCGAAGAATCCCATAATCATGGGAAGATGATTAACGCACCAGAGGGTCCACAATGCAAGGAAGGAGACAAGAAACATAAACGCCTTAGACATATTCAAAGATTGTATGATAATCAAAAGGAATGTTAGGGGCATCGCTGTCAAAAGAAACTAGTGTCACCTTCATAAGATAGTTTGAAGGTATTCGCTTGATCTTTTTCTTTTTCTTTTTTTTTTTCAAGTTTGCACATAGTTTGCTAGTGTGTTTCGAGGTTTTGAGAGCACCTAGAGCATGTGCACTTAAAGATTCAATAGGCTCTAGGCCATTCTGGAGGGTTTTGGGCTCTCGAAAGGAAATAGTTCCCATTCATGTTCCAAGTGGTGGACTTTGTAAAATAGGTCATATCTTTGTTGCTATCTTTTGGAGGTAGGACCTGGATTTGCTCAAGAGTATATGTTCATCCTAATCTGATAGAAAGAAGCATTTTTTTAGGAGCATTTAAAAATCTTGAGAACTACTTTCATCACCTGTGACTGTTGATGGATGATTTCAATGACATCATGGTTTTGTCAGAAAAGAGAGAGTGCCTTCTCTCTCATAATCGAGCCTCTACGTTTGCTACCAATATAGATGACTATAATATCATTACTTTGGACTAGGTTGGAGGGAAGTTCAAATAGAACATAACCAAATTAAGGGAAATTAACATCCATAATCAGCTTGATCACACTTTAAGAGACCTAGCAAGGCTCCAATTAGGCAATTGTTGAAATTTTTCCTCTTCATCACTTCAACCATAACCCTCTTCTTCTTTGGTGTAGAGGATTTCCTCATTATAAAGGCGATCGATAAACCCTTTTGTTTTGAAGCTACCTAATATACTTATATAGAGTACCCAACTTTGGTTAAGACTGCATGTACTCATAACTAGGGTGCTATTCTAAAGGCTCTTATGAATGCTAAGGAGGACTCTGGTATTTAACAAAGAAATTGTTGGGAGAATTGGAAGAAAGAAGAGGAAGTGATTAAGGTAAAAACTCAATTGAAAAACATATAGAGAATTTTAGACATTATTGATTTTATTGGTCTTTTTTACCTTTATCTAAAATTGCTCAATGAATATGAAATTATTCTTTTTTTAGTATATAATTTATAGTTTTCCATCATTTAAAAGTAAATATTCAAATTAATTATAATATATATAAAAATAAATGCATAAGATTTTTCTATAATATAAAATTTCTATAATATAAAATATGAGAATTGAAAATAAGAAAATAAATCATTTGATGCGATATTTTTTTTTATTATTTATTTTCATTTTAATGTTAAAATTGTTCTTTTATTTTTAAAATAAATTTTGTAAATTTTTTTTTCTCTCCTAAAAAACGAAGCTCTAATTGTTAGGACTTGGGAGATATAAAAACATGCTTTATTTTTAAAGCCGTCTTCTCCAGAAGAAAGTTGATACGATACCTTGGTAGAGAGGGAGTGAATTAGGAATTAGGAAACGTTCGGAATTGGGTAGTAAATTAATGGGTTGAGCCGAGTTGGTTCGTGGAAGGAAGAAATAAAGAAATCAACAAAGGCAGACAAAGAGCTTAGGAAAAGAAGAATAAGAATGGTGTGGTGAGAAAGATGAAGGTCCGTTCGGAAAGGGAAAAGACGAAAGTTGTGATTAGGCATTTGCCCCCTTCTCTCACTCAATCCGATCTCTTCCAACACATCGATTCTCACTTCGCTTCTCGCTACAATTGGTTCTCCTTCCGTCCCGGCAACAACAGGTAATAATTATTCAAACATTACCTGTGTGTTCTCTCTGTAACCCTAACAAAACCCTAATTATTATTATTATTATTATTATTCTTATTTGCAGTCACAAGCGTCAGAGGCATTCCCGAGCGTATATAGACTTCAAGTGTCCCGATGACGTTTTCGAGTTCGCCGAGTTCTTTGATGGACACGTTTTTGTTAACGAGCGAGGTATTTTATTTTTGTATTTTATTTCTCTAACACTTCACCCACTTGAATGACATCGTTTTTACACTGGAATGTACGTACAATCAGGTGCCCAGCATAAAGTGATAGTTGAGTATGCACCTTCTCAGCGTGTTCCAAAGCCAAGTGCCAAAAAAGATGGACGTGAAGGGACTATATTCAAAGGTTGATATCATGTTAATTTAATTTATGTAAAATGCTTCAACATGTGCTCTCTTTATTCATGATTATCATTATTTTTTTTTAAAAATTCATAAGGACAGATCCAGATTATCTTGAGTTCCTCAAACTAATTGCAAAACCTCAAGAGCATCTTCCTAGTGCAGAGATACAATTGGAAAGAAAAGAATCTGAGCAAGTTGGTTAGTTATTTGTTCACCAACTGTATTTGATTTACACTTCTTTCAAAGTGAATTGATAAATAAGCATTAGAAACAACAACATGATCACTTTTCTGTCTCTGACATTATGTGGTCATCTGCCGTTGCCTAATGTTATGGTGGTGTATGTTGTTTCTACATTAGTTCTATTGTTAAATGTGTTTTAGAGGATCTTAGTACTGGCTTCTAGGCTAAATGTGGTCATGGGGATTTATCTGAAGACAAATTTCAGTATCATTGGTCTCATTCTCATATTGTATCTTTTCCAGGGGCCAGCAAGGAAACACCTATTGTCACACCCCTGATGGAATATATTCGTCAGAAACGTGCTGTTGACAGTGGTATGCAGGTAATGTTTCTGGGTCTGCATAGTCTTTTGTGTCATGTTTAGGTTCTCCTCCAGGGTGCATTTACTTCGGAGCTTAACTTTATTGATTGAAGAAGGCTTTGTGTACGACCTTTTGTTTGTTTGTCTGGAGTTGGCCTTTAGATATATGGTGAATAAATTCATTTTGGCATGCATGTGCTTGATTGAAGAGAAATCTTCATTTTGCTTGTCTGGCTTCTCTGGACTTTGGTATACATGTGTTTTTAATAGACTGCTTCTGTATTTGAGTTTTCATTCTTAAAATCTCAAAAGTCAAAATTTAGAACAATTATATCTCAAAAGTTTAAGATATATATGGACTGTTTTTTGACTTTTCAAAGACACTAATGCACATTAAGGACCACAACTATTAGGACTGTGGCATATCATAAAAAACATGTAGAAGCAAGATTTATTTATTTATTACCTACCATGGTAGTTAATCGTGCGCAATATTGGTGCTATTGTGCCAGAGCGTCACACATGGCACCCTATTGCTCCTCCAAGCATCATCATATCCCACCTGGCCGTCGTGGCTGGAACGGTTCTTTTCACGGCCAAAATGGTGGCCAGGGTGGGCAAATCGTGCTGCACTGCGGTTCTGCAACTTCCATTGACTGTTTGCTCTCATGGCTGCGCTCACTGTTAGTGGGTAAGAAAAGAGAGATACCCAATTCACAACCCTAACTCTAAACACCACCATCTTTTTTTTTTGGCTATTGTAACTCTTGTGTTTTATTTCCAAGACAAATTATATTTGGACTGTCAGTTTTAACTATTGGACCCTTATTCATATAACTTTCTTACCTCTTTTACTCAAAATTCAAATTTAGATGCTTTATAATCAAGTTTTATTTTCTAATTGAATTTAAATAGAGATATTTTCTAATTATTGTTTAGTATCAAATAAAAATTATTTAAATGATGTGATATCTTTTTTATTTTAATAAATGTTTAAAATCTTTTTATCATAAAATATATCATAAAACATTGTAAAATCTGTTAAAAGTTTTCCAAATACTAATATTTAATTAATATATAAAACTAATAGCAGAATATTTATTATAAATAATATTAAAACATCGGCCATCCCACTATAGCGTTTTTCGGGCTGGCTGTTCCACACTGCTATCTGCTATTAACTACTATGATACGTACCGTACTAACTCTTCTGAAGTTGGGAAGGATTCAGTGTTATGATTCATGCTATATATTTTTCTCATCATAACATATGTGGATCATAAATTGACATTGGGAAAGTTTTCTAAATAAAAGAATTATATTTGAGCTACTAAAGACAATGATATTAGATTTCTAACTTTCAGCTTATCCAAGGGTTGTTTTTGTGTGTGTATGTGTTTTTTTGGGGGGGGGGGGGGGTGTTCAAAAGTGAAGCATGCAGTTACAACTTTTTCATATTTTTAGCATATGTACTTCAAATGTTGCCCACTTGTTTTGGCTCTTCACTAGATTTTTGGGTCTTCAGTGGGTGTGATGAATTTGTTATTACATAAAAATATAGCTAATGTATTACCTAAAAAAATTTTCAGTTTATCATATGCACCCTTCATTTATAATTGTAATAACTTATAACTTCCTCTCCTCTGGTGCTGGGTGAAATTATTTTGGTATTATATCTATGTAAATTATCATATCCCAAATGAATATAAGTTAGCGAGTTAATATGTTTTTCCTGCTTGATTATATGTTGACAAATAATACTCCATTCTTGTTTTTTTAACAATCAATGATAGGCTTCATCAGCAGTGGCAAAAGTTTGCAGAAGATCTAGAGCTGCTTTGCCTGGTAAGCCTGGCTCAGGCAATATTAAACGTGGATCTGAAAAGAAAAAGGTAAATCTTTGTAATTAAATGCATATGTACTGTTATTGCTGTTTTGGATTTGTAATCACTTGAGTCATTTGAAGCTTTGATTTCATTCTCATAAAAACTGTAATTATTTTGTTCATTAAAGAAATCCAAGAGCCAAGATAAACAATATTGTTATTGGCTTATTGCCTCCTATTCTGCCCTTGTTAGCTTTCTAATGTTCAGTAATAATATTAATCTACTGAGTGGCCGAGCAAAGGATTTGAAGGAAACTTATTGATGCCTAAAGCCAATCTGTTTGTGAACTAAATAGTCAAGCTTATAGAAATGATTAAATACGTGTATGGGCATACATGTAGTTATCTATTTGCTTTTATTAGTACCCGTTCAACTTTTTATCACAAGGATAAAACTGTAAAAAAAAAAGAACTCATAATTCTCATAGTTATTAGTACTGGCTTATAGTGGTGCTATCATGATGGAGCAGTTGAGAGCATGTCTCAACTGCTTTCAAAAGCTAGTTGTGTTTTATGTAAGTTTGTGGCTGGCAAAATTGGCATCTAAATATCAGCATCACATCCTGGATAGCTGGAATGGCTGCTATGCTTTAGATATTGAAAATTTTGAAATATCTTCTTTGCCCATCCCTAGTTGTACCTTATTTACTCGTTAAGCGGATTTTTGGTGTCCTATACCCATTCATGCAGTGAGGCATTTTAGGATTAGCAGCCTCTGTTCTTTATTACACAAACTCATCACACATTGTGAGCCATAGGAATTTCAAGCCTACTCTTCTCATAAACACAAGGAAATTGCATAGCCCACCCCCTGCTACAGCAGTTGCCACTACTTCACCCGTGTTTTTGCATCGTGAAGCCGCATATGCCTGTTTCTCACTCTCTGCACTTTCCTCTCCCAAGTTTCCAGCAGCCAAACACCTGTTCATGCTTTATTTGTCTCTGTACCCTCTGCATTTTGCTGTCCCTCTGCCTCTCTTTCATCCTTTTCCAACCAAGCCCAGCACTATTTCTCCAGTTTTGATTTGAGTACTTTAGTTTTGAGCATGTTATACAGAAACTATTTGCTTTGGTATAGCAGCTTCTTTGCTGTACCATTATAGCATATAGGGTTCAGGAACTGCACTATAATTTGGGGTTATTTAACTACTTTGACTACATGACCTAGGTATTTAGCTTTTACTCTCTGTAGTATTTGAAAATACTATCAAACATTCAAGCTTTTGGATAAATTAATCCTTCAATATAAAAGTTATTTATCTTCTCAACATTTTTCCTTGCATTTTGACTTTCTTTTTTCTAAAGCTAATAATTTTAAAGATTTTTGGTATTTGACTTATGACCAAGTAATCTTACTTCTTCTTTTGTTGTTATATAGATATATATGTTCTATTTATGCTTGCAAAAAAAAACAATGGGTTGTGTAACTTAATGAAAATTGGTTTTGATTGTCAGTATGTTCAGAAGGACAATGCCAAGAGTGCTACTCGCAAAGAGTCAAAAAACAAGTCAGCCTTTATTGTGGTCCCCCGGCGAGACGATCAATTTGCTGAATCAAGTATAAAAGGAATTTCTGACATTAAAACTTGTAATTCATTTTTTCTCCCCATTGATTTTGTTTTATTAGTTATTCTGCATCTCCACATCTAATATTTTATCCTTATCTTTCACTGCATGAACAGAATGCCAAGTGGCATGTCCTCTTCTTCCCCCCACCCCACCCCCTGGACACACACACACACACAAATTCAATTTGTATTTAGTTGCATTCTTGTTTGAGTTAAAGATGCCTAGCATGCAGTGTGACACGACCTCATCCTATCTTAGAAATGCATGGACTATCCATTAGGATGGACTAATTAGTCAATGAAGACAATGTTGATATTTGAATTTAGACATGCGTCAAAGACGAATTATAGAAAAGTAAGAATTGTCAAAGACAAAGTACACCACTATAGTTGAGGATAAGATGCCCTCAACATTTCAAATTACTAAAGTTCCCAAAACAAATGATACAGAAGAATCTGGAGTACAACTTGGTTGTTGTTGTCTCCTTAGCAAGCGTACTAAGTTACACAAGTAGTATAAAACGGTAAGACAAAGTATTGAATTTCACAAGGATTATGCTTGTACTTAGAGTTTTATGTATATCTAACAATTAAACAATTAGTGACTCAAACCGAATTTTGTTCATTGATTAACTACAAGTATAAATTAAAAGGAATTAGCTACAAGCAAGGAACATGAAGGTTAAGAAAACAAACGCTCGAAGTTGTGATCTTAATAGATTTTTCTCTTTTGACATTAATATAATTATTATCCGCATCTACTAGTTTATTCTAACCAAGATCTCTCGAGTGAAAGAACCTGAATCACTTAATATCCCTCTCAATTCCTTGGTGATTGATTACTCAATGATTTGCATTAAGAGCAGAGATGCATGAACAAGCTAAAGAAAACCACCATATCCCTAGATATGACTACTTCAGATATTCTTCTCAAGTTTTTAGCATACAAACATTTTTTAATATTTATATCCTAAAACAGTACATAAAGATGGATGATCAAATCATAAACATGTAAATAAGTACAGGGATGAATAATAATAACATTATATTAACATAGTTTAGAATCATTACATCAAAGAGAGTTTGGTTTGGAGAGCTCCCAACAATGGGTGGTTTTAGCCTCTCATTGTCATGAGAGACTTACAAATATAAAAGTGGAATGGGATGAAAGGGAAGAAAATGCAAAACAAATTAATTGAAATGGATTGGCCAGAGCTCCAAAAACGGATTTTCCTTGCACTGGCCTCTTGTTTTCCTCTGCTTCCTCGTTCCTCTGCTTCTTTTGGTTTCCTCATTCTTTTTTATATGCTTCACCAATTAATTGGCCAATTGGAACTCTCTTGTGCGCTTAGTGCGACACTCGCGCTGAGCGTGCATGTCTAACTGGATCAAGTGGTCAAGCACTAAGTGTAGGATGTGTACTTAGCGCACTTGCTTGTGACAATTGTCTTCCAATGTGGCTTTCTGTGTTAAGCTGCTTGCTTGGGCTGAGCGATTTTGACTCGCTGAGCGAGGAGGTCACATTGAGCACGACACTTCAGTTCATTAATCCTCTTCCATGCCTCTGCCATAACTCTACACAAAATACAATCAAACTTACTCTAAAATCATTAACTTTAGCATCTTGTGGATAAAAACTCAGAAGAAGCTAAGTTTTATTGTTTTAACACACAATAAGCAATAAAAGATAAGAAAATGAGATAATTGCTATGTGATTTTAATATACAAATAACGTATGCATAGCACTTATCAGCTGCCCTATTATCCCTCTATAACCATTGAAACAAAGAGTCATGGAAAGAAAATAGTAGGGGAATAAAAGAAAAAACCATATCCTCTAAGTGCTGTACTCTGGTTTATTGTGTGGTGTGTAGATTCAGTGCTGAAACTAGTTCCCATTTGGTTTTGCATTGCTCAGTATTTTACTCATTCCTATATTGAAGGATCTGGATTCCCTGCAGTTATTCTCTCTAAATGTTAGTGGATCTGTTATTCGAAAATGCTGGTTTGAACCAACCCACTTTTGGGAAGAAACAAAAACTTAGAACTAAGATTAGCTGGGCATCCAATCGTCCATCTTCAATTTTCATATTTTTTTTTGAAGATTCAGCTATACTAATTGAATTTCATATATTTTAGCTGAGAAGTGTTTTAAACTTCTTATTTGTGATTGATGAATATGCAGTGCATGGCGTTGAAGGTTCCATTTCTGGAATTCCACTGACTTCTGAGTCAGGAAAGAAAAAATTCCTTCTTCTTAAAGGGAAACAGCAGGACATTCCCAGTGTAGGTTTTGTTTTACCAATGAAGGTTTCATTTTTTTTCAACAATATCTTATCTCTATTTTGCTTGCTTTTGCTAGTTGTATTGATATTTCTTATTACCTTCTAAAAAGCTGTTCCTAGTAATAAACAAGATTTAAAAAAGTATGTTTTTCTCCCCTTCCAGGTTTATGAGTTAGTATGTGTTTTTGAACAGACACCAGAATTTTTTTTTCCGGTTGGAAGTAATTTGAGTGCTACTTCTTTCTGAAAGTTATTTTACAGCTGTTAAATCACTCAAGTGTACTTTGAAACCTGCACTCAAATAATAATAAACTCACCATTGAAAATTTGTTATTATGAACATTTTATATGGAATTTTCAGGCCACTGAGGCCACAGTAAAACAGCAAAACGTACAATCTGGAAATTCTCCTATTTCAACTCCTGCAAAACAGAACCAGAGACGTGAAGCTAGTGGAAGATTGATTAGGAGCATACTTCTAAATAATGAAGCTCGTCAAAGTCAGTCTACAACTGGTACACAACATAAAATTCAAATTTTAAGTTCTGAGAATGGGCAGCGACCCTCTCGTCGTTTTGGTTCAAGGTCTGGGTTAAATAATCAAGTCTCAAATCATGATGCTGCACAAATTAATTCCGAAGGGGATTCTAGAAGAGCATTGGACGAAAAGTTCATAAAAAGGGATCTTCATGGTTTGGGGAGCAGTGCCAAAACAGAAAAACGTACTAGAAACAAGGATAGACCTGATCGAGGTGTTTGGACACCCCTTCGTCGTTCTGATGTTTCGCATGCTGGTAACGACTATTCATCATCCTCATTGGCACAGCCTACTCAGTCAAATCCTGAATCTGCTGAAGGTATGACTATTGACTAGGCAATGAGTTGTTTACCAACAAAATAAATTATATGTTTCTTTCCAATATTTAGCATAAACACTATGAAATCATTGCCATAAAAATAAAGGTGAGTCTTCGGGTGATTTTCTTGTCTCAACAGGAGAAGTAAAAGAAAATGTTCCTTCTGGAAACAGGGGAGGTGAATTCTCTGCTTCTGCAGGTGGACACGGTGGCAATCCTTCAATTGAGAATGGTTGGTGCCTCTTTTACTAGTTATTGTTAGTAAATCAAAGACCAAGGGAAATGTGTTTCAACCGTACTTTTGAACTTTCTAGGTTCTCAAAGAAATTTTATTCATCATGGAGCTTCCTATGTAGTGAAGGATGATGGTGCAGTCAGTAGTATAAGCAAAGGGAAACCTTCCAAGAAAAGTGTTGGGCATAGTGCTCACGAGGTATACATGTCATATGCTGATGTATTTTGTCTTTTTGGTTGGTTCATTGTGTGTAAAGTACTTGTTATGTTTGCAGAAGCAAGTCTGGGTCCATAAATCTTCTTCAGGGTCATAAAATATCTGCGGTATGCCTTTTTGAAATTATTTTGTCTCTTGTACCTGAGATAAAGTGCTTATTGCACTGGGGGGATTAGTACCTCATTCTTATATTGTTTTTGAGTGTTGTTTACATCCAATATTGCAATTACCTTTCTAATGTTATAAACAGATTATGGACACTCTCAGTCAGGGCATCATTCCTGCTATGGTCTCCGTATAGGACGTAATCCTCAACTAATTCAGGTCAACCTGAGTCTGAGCGACTTGAAAGGTATGTGAATGTTCTACTTTTGCTAAAAGGACTACTTGAATAGTTGAATACTGGTTCTTAAAAAGGATGGCTCAGTGTAAGAGGTTCTCACCTGGGAAGTTGGGGGAGGATAGATATATGCAGCCCCACCCCTCAACCTGAGAGGTTGTTTATAGAATTAGAACCTGTGACCTGCAAGTTACAAGGCAGTAAGCTTACCGGTTCTCATAAGCTAGGGTTCAATTTCTTTCGCATGTGATAAATTTTCATACTTACTTTCTGAAGTATCATTGGCTTTTGATCAATGTCACATTTGGATGTTTTCCAGTAAAATGATCCAATTGTTTGCCTGACAGAGCCTCTGCACAATAAAGGGAATGCAAAGTTACAGACCTCGTTGACATGATTATTACTGAAAACAGATTGGCATTGTTAACCATGCTGATGGATTTAGACCCATTACGGTTCGTGTCTCCTTAAATTGAATATTTCAGTGTTGGGAAATATTGTGTTTGGGATGTAACTGTAAAGTTCTTGGTACATAACATGGGATAGTATGTTGGAAAGAGTGAAGAATCTTGTCTTGTTCAGTGGACAAGTAGTTAAATAATGTTTTGTATTGAAGGCTTATACTTTAGCGTGCACATGTCCGTGTTATTGTAAGGATATTAGAACGTCTTTGGTCCTCAAGAATCATCCTTATTCCATACTCTTTCCATGAATTAGGGTTTCTTTTTTTATTTTTTATTTTTTATAATAGATAAAGGAAGAATAGAAAATTTGCCAGATGAAAAGGAATTCGCAACAAAGAGGACCATGTTATTCTCACCCTTTTTTTTTTTTTTTCAAACTCCAATTCTACCTTTTTCTTCACACTTCATCCCCTCTTCACACTTCAACCTTTTTTTTTTTATATATTTCAATATTGTTTTGATTATGCAGGTAATTTGAAATAAAAGTTATTTAAAAAAAATATTTTAATAGCAACTAAAGTAATTATGATATAAATTATTTTTAACTGAAATTAAATTTATCCCTTTTAATAGTAATCTACTTAAGTATAATGCAAATTATTTTTTAGTTGAAATTAAATTAATTTACAATACAATTTACTCTTTATAACATTATTGAAATTTATTTATTTATTTTTGAATAAAAGGTTGTTGATTTGTATTTTGGGTGTCATGGATCCTAGATACATTCTTTACAACATGCCTAAATCTTAATAAAAATTTAATTATGATACATTATTTTTTATTAAAATTGAATTAACTATAAAATAAGTTAACATTTTTAATAGTAATTGCATTAACTGTGATACGAATTAGTTTTTTAATTGTAATTGAATTAATTATAATATAGTTATTTTTAAAAAATTGATTCATAATTGATTCGTAATTTATATTTTGGTATAGTTGAATCATCTAACATTTATTTAAGGTATCCTTCAAAAATAATTTAATTAATTAAGATGTAAAAAAGAGTATAATAATTTAAGAATTGGACTAAAATTGCTAATTTTCTAAAATAAAAGACCAAATTTGCAAGAAAGAAATCGGGAGACTAAAATCACGGATAAAAAAAATTAAAGAGAGACCAAAATTATAATTCAACTAAAAAATTTATTTGTTGGTTTGAAAATGAATGCTAGTGATTAAAGATAATAATTTTAAATTTATTATGAAATAAAAGAAAATATTTTTTCTTACTAAGCCCAACATTAAAAAGATAACAATTTAAAATTTTTAGAAGAATAAAAAAAAATAGAGATGAAGCCATAGTTGCAAAAATTGGGTCGATCAGTTGGACTAGTTTGATCAAGAACGGATAACCTAATCGGCTCAATTCGAAAATGTATTAGGTCTAGATAAACCCGATTTGATATGATTGAATTTGGTCAAAATTAATTATATGATGAGATTAGTCAAATTTGACCACAATAATTTTTTTTAAGTTCCTTTTGTTTCAATTCCTAGAATATGTTAAATTATTAATAATTAATTTTGAATGCAAGTATATAATGTGCTCTTATAATATTATTTTAATCTTGATAAAAATAATTAACAATTAATAGTTATTATCTTGATCTTGATATGATTTAATCTTTTATGTATTTTATACATTTTTATCATATTTGTTAATGACCATTTAACAATTTTTATACTTAACTATATAAAATAATTTTTTTTATTAATTTAAAGATAATATTCAATAAAATAATTTATAATAATAAATAATTACATAATATTGAAATATAAGGATTTATTGTTAATTATATTATATATCTTTAACTTTTAATATATATACGAAATCAATCAATGTCATACATTGATCTTATCACTAATCTATTCATCTAATGCTTTAAACGGATTGATCATCAGATCAATTTTCCTGTAAAGTTGAAATTTGTTCAATTTACATACATCAGAAATATATTTAATTTTTTCTTTACGTTTTTTCTTCTTGACGAAGAACAATGCAATGCCTTTACGTCCATCAATCAATCTTGTTCATTGTGTATAGGGGTGAAAATGAGCCGAGTCAAGCCAAACTTTATTAGGCTTAAGCTCGACTTGAGTTGAATACGCCAAGACTTGAGTTTGACTCATTACCTGTCATAAACTTTTTTTGAAGGCTTGACTCGGCTTACATAAAAGTCTACCTTGGCCTACAAGCTTATTTAGCTTAAAGATGTCTTTAATCAATTAATTGTTTTAAAACTTAGTGAAATACTAACTAAAAAAAACTTATAAAATTTCATATAAGTAATGTACAAATCCAAAAATAATTGATAAATAAAATAATATTGAATTCAAGTTATTAAAACACAAAGTATATCAAAAGAAAAGGAAAAAAAAACATAATATTAAAATAATACATGGATTAGAGATGATTTATACTAATATAATCAAATAAAAATATTTAAATTGTCTGAAAATATCTTTACAAAATATTCTTTTTTTTAGGAATATAAATCTGGTTGCATTATCCTTTCAACTTGAGTCTTTTCCTTTTTGAAAAACTTTCACATGCAAGTGTACTCTCTTATCATTCATGTCACTCCATCCTGTGATTCATAATAATAATAATAATTATTATTATTACTTAAACAAGTCGACTTGTCAAGTTTAACAAACTTTTTTATAGATTAACTTTGATCTTTTTATCTAAAAAACTTTTTAAAAAGATTCAACTTAACCTTTATAGTAAACAAGTCAAATCAAACTCTTAAATAAACCTACTCATCCTACAAACGACCCTACTCATTTTCATCTCTAATTTGTGCACCTCGTACACAACACTCGTTAGTCTCTATTCTGTGGGCTGTAGTTAGAGTAGAGAATCCCGTATTCCAATGCAGCCTCGCCAGAGTAGGAGAAACTATGTTGAAGGTTCTGATTTGGCGGAGAGTGAATCTAATTCTAAGCACTTTCTGAAGATCATACTTCCATCACCCATTCATGCCAACCAAATGGTAACAATTGACAAATAATCTCTTTGCTTTTGGTTTCTCTACTTTCTTTGAAGTTTCACCTGCTTCATCGTGCCTCTTTTTTTATTTTCTATTTCGAAAGTATGACAACCCAAACGATTATCTTTTCTTTTGTAGTTGTCTCTGTTGTACTGTAGAAGCAGAAAACTGGAAACTTTGAACTTTGAACTTGGAGGAGAGGATTGAGTTGTACTTTTATGCATTAAAAAAATGACTCCTCACTACAAACATTTTATTAACACTTGTTTTTCTATTCGCATTACGTTATATAATGTATAGTGCACACCTATACTTTTTTTTCTTTTCTTTTCTTCAATCATTTTTTTAGTTCTCCAAAATTAAGACCTTTGTTATGTTTTAGATCACCTAAGTTTTTCGGTGAATCTGTTTGAGACGTTTGAATCTTTGGACATTCGATCTTGTAGATAAAATTGAATAGTCATTACAGTACTTTACATTCTAAAATAACTCCAGTTTAAGAGTCAAATCCACTATTATTGTCTAACAAGTGGATGGACCAAGTGGTAATAAACTCATCCTCTAAAGTAAGATTTTGGATTAAGTCTGGTGGATAGAAAAAATGTAAATGGAAGGAAAAAAATCTTCTAAAAGTGATTTAGGTTTTTAGAGGAAGATTAATTATCAATAAAATTAATGAATATTTTGTACCAATAATATGATTGTAAAAAAAATCCACTATTATTGGTATTGCTCAGTTGTTCTCTGGTGCATCTTTTCTTAAAATTCTTTCTAACTAATTTAAGATGCAGAGGATTCCTGAAGAATTTATTAAAAGATTTGGAGATGAACTATCTAATGTTGCTACGGTTACTGTTCCCGATGGCCGTGTTTGGAAAATGAGATTGAAGAAATGTGGTAAAGATGTTTCGTTCCGCAGCAAATGGCGAGAGTTTGTAGAATACTATTCTCTCGGTTATGGTTCCTACCTAGTTTTCAGATATGAAGGGAATTCAAAATTTCGTGTTCTGATATTTGATACTACTTCTGCTGAGATTTGTTATCCAGACTTGGACAATAGGAAGAGGTCCAAGGTTGATGATCAAACAAGAAAGAAAGAGCATAAGGAAGCTATTGATGAAGATGACGTGAATTTGAAAGCATGGAAGAAAGAAAGTGATTGTTCGGAGATAGCAAAGGATGCTTCTACCAAGCCAAAACACCCTTCTGTTACTTGTACCATCCAGCCTTATCGGTTGGTGAGGAATTAATATTAATAGTTTTGGGTTAAAATAAAATTTTTGAGCTTTGCACTGAAATAAACCTCCCCTTTCCCTTCCTTTTGCTGCAGTATGTGAGAAGTCACTTTTCTAAAAAGCATCTGAAGCCAAATGTTTGTATGATGCTCCAAAATTGTAATGGGGAGCAGTGGGATGTTTCTTGCGTATGCCATAATACGCGCTATGGAGGAATGATGCTAACAAGAGGATGGCGTAAATTTGTAAGGGACAACGATCTATCCGAAGGAGATCCTTGCGTATTGGAGTTGATCGAGACCAACCCAGCTGTTGTGCTTAAACTTACTGTGCTTGGTGCACCTGAATATCACAGTTCACGTCCGCACTGAACTCAACAAACACTTGATGCATGTTTGCTTTTGAATTCACCTGTAGCCTCTGCGTATTTCGGATGTATTGAGAGGGCACTGATCTGTGTAAGTGAATTCGTTCTAATTACGTGCTAGTATTAACTACTTGTGTTTTTTTTATCGCCTATTTTACTAGTTAATAGCAGCTGTAAATCGACCTTGTGATGGATTATATATATCAAGCTTGGTGCTGGTTAAAAAAAATACTATTATGTAATCCAAACATTTAGGGGAAGTCCATAGCATCTCAACCAAGTAAGTCTCATGTCGGAAACAATCGATAGAGATAATTTCTGAATCGAATGGAAACAGGATAGAAACGTATCACAACCCTTCATGATCTTCTCATGTGCAGTCTTCTCGTCCAATCACGAAATGAGGACCAAGTCATCCCCGAAATACCTCAGTTGTACATTGCCCCCCTCATAAAAAAAGAATCATCTCCTGGATCCTATCAAACATTGGTATGCCCCTTAACCATCCGACGAGACAGTCCTGAACCCACATCGATTTTCCATCATCAATATTCATGTCTATCCCCATCCAATCACCCACTTGCCATCTTTGCATTTGTCTAGCAACTTGTACATACGATTTTTTGTTGAACCGTTCAGCCTGTCTACTTTGTTCACCAATTTTCTTTGCTGGCAAGTATCTGAAGCCAAATGTTTGCATGATGCTCCAAAATTGTAATGGGGAGCAGTGGGATGTTTCTTGCGTATATCATGGCGGCCGCAGAACGATGGTCATAGCGAGAGGATGGACTGAGTTTGTGAAGGACAACAATCTATCGCTATCAATAGGAGATCTTTGTGTGTTGGAGCTGATAAAGACCAACCCGGTTGTTTTGCTTAAACTTACTCTGCACTGAACACTTTATCCTCTCTACTGTAATCTGTTTTTTTTTTATAACTTTTTTAACTAGTAACCAGTAATAGTCGGTTGGTGAGGAATTATGATGGATTATTAGCTTGGTGGTGGTTAAAAAATATTACAGTATGTATTTAAGAACTGGATTAGATTAAGGTACAAGTTTAATATATTAGTAGCTGGTCGATTTGACCAAATATGAAGGTTAGTACGTAGGTTATATTAATCAGTTCCATATGTTCGATGGCATTTGGTAGGGAGAGGGATAGACATTCAAATATAGCACTGTTGTTGTTCATTGTTTGCGCCTCCTAAATGAAAAACGAGTTAGGCTATTTTTCCTCCTTTTTCAACACTTTTCAACGAAGAGAAAGAAAGGAAGCGAAGAGAACAAAGCATGAGACAAAAGAGAGTGATGCGATGAAGAGAAATAAAAAGAAAATAAATGACTACATTAAAAGTACTGTGAGAAAAACACGCAAAAAATAGCATTACTCTCTCTTTGAGATTTGAACGGTCAAAGATTTGAACATTCTTTTCCTTTAGAGCTCTACTCTTTCTTTCCTGGAGTCACATTCTGAAAGGAGATAACTTGTTAAGGGCAATTTGTGGCATCGCAAACTGTTTGTTAAACCTTAATTTACCTTTTTAACTAATGTTTTGTTAGTTTAAGCCACATAATTCACAAATCAATTTCAAATAAAAAGGACAGATAAATTGACATTTTTTTATACATAAGAGTTGAATACACCGCCTAAGAGAATTTATAATACACACATGTCATGTTCAATCGAGTTAAATTTCCTTAATAAATTTGGTTATAATTTTAATTTAAATTATTATAAAAATATATATTTGCATTAGTTAAGGAAGGAAAGTGTATATTCTATCATATGGGGAATCTTTGAGAAGTGGTAGTGTAAAAGATTATGGTAGTATATATTATTGAAACAAAGGGTAACAAAACGTTAACAGAAAATTCTTGAAAAATAAAGTATAATGTATTCCAATCTATAAAACCCCAACAATTGTTGATGTACTTTTTACTTTAAAATTGCTAACAACAAAACACAGTTGTCAAAGCCTAAATGAAAAGTACAAAAATGAATACATTACTAATTTACTATACACATGAACAGAAAAGGAAAAAGACTTTTGTCTTAAATAAGCTTTTGTCTTAAATATGCTGTTGTCTTAAATGCGATGAAATCATGCTCCTTCCTCTATTATATTTCACGATAATAAAAAATAAAAATACTTCTCCCAATTGGGCTTCCTGTTTGATGGTAAATATAGAAAAGCCATATCAACTCTACAATTTTGTAATCCTAAGGGATGGAAAGATAAAAACAAATCCCGTTGAGCATTAAGCTAAGGAATTTGAGCTATTTCCACCAAAATTTTGTGAAGAGATTGTGGCTTAGAAAAGAATGGACAGTGGTCACTGCCTTTGATCTTGAAAACTCCTTCAGGTGGATTTTCCCTCACAAGCTTCTCTTGGACATCTGGTGAAAGCGCACGATCATCCAATGTTTGAATGTAAAACCGGCGACCAGTACCATATTTGTCAGCAGATAGAGACAGTTTCTCCATTATTGGACCAAGAGGGCTATGTCTCATGGAAACCATGGCTAAAGCAACATCCTGAAACACATCATTTCAAATATTATCAGACCTAATAAATACATATACTATCCGAATTTTGAAAGTATTAATATAACAACCAGGTGAGGTGACTACAGGATTAAAGAATTTCACCTTCCTAATTCCTTCAATTAGGACTCAGTTTACATAATACAAATATAAATATAATAAATTAAGATGGTGTAATATTTTTTTATCTGAATACAGTTGTGATCCCAACTTTTAGATGAAACATTTATCATGAAAAATAAGGATTGAAAATGTTTTGACATGTATGTATTAGTAATAAGTAATATTTTCTGAAGTTATAGGACATGGTATTAAGAAACTAGAAACATACCAGGCGATTTCTGAAGTTATGTAGAGTATCAATCCATAAAAACAAAAAAAAATAAGAAAAACACATTTGGGTATGGAGAAAAGAAAAATCCCACCTTTACATAACAATACTTAGAAACATAAAAACAATGAATATATATGAGCGATTTCACTCATACATGAAATAGTCTTGTTAGATTAGTCACAAAGCCAATTTTGATAAAACACAGATATGCAAACACGGCACATTGCAACAAAACTTTAGTCTCCATATTTCTTGCAAAACTGTAAAAGCTAACCAACAGTTAGTAGATCAAATTCTCCTATTTTGATAACATAATAAAAGTCAAAAGGGATTGAATCCCAAATTCCCAATGCTCTCCCTATCATTCAAGTCACATCAATGTAATAATTACAATCAATGTTACAATCCTGAATTGAGTATAAACTTTGGATGAGTTACTCATGTAAACACGACAAACTATAAAAAAAATGAAATGTCTCTGATCCACCCAAAATAAGATCCAAGAATCGTCTTCATCTCCCAGTCCAAAAGAAGCACATGCCCTTGGCATAAACATCCAAGGATTTGCGTGCCTCATTTCTGTTTCCTGTTTAGTGCTATCTGCTTTACGAGCTTGTTTCTTAAACTTTTATAGAAACAACTTTAAAAAACAAAAACAAAAAAAAAAATAGTTGAAGAAATCATTTGGAATATTTGTTCAATAAGGCATGTCTTTCTTTAAAGGAAAAATAATTAAAAAAATGTAAATAAAAATAAAAACTTTGATCTAAAGCATCTGGAAAGGGGGGATAATACAAAACTACAACACTTGAGCTTTTAGAGGAAGGAGTTTTGTTCTTCAACTTAAAGCGACCAGCAAGCTATTATTGAGCGCATAGATCAACAACAATTACAAAATTGCATTTTTCAGTTCCACTCTAGGTGGTGGAACAGAGTTGAGTTTGCCCTTATTGCACTAGATTGATCAGCAAGGGGGCTAGAGTCAGCCAGTTACTCAATTGTACTCATTATAAATCTTCTATATAAACAAGGAGATTGCAAGTGGAGTAACAATGAAGGAGATAAAAGATATGATTATCATTGAGGGTAGATGGGCACAAGTCGTGTACAGCTTCAAGTAGCTAATTTGAATGGGCAGTCAATATATAGCAGCTATAAAATTTAGGAGGAAAAAAAGTTAGAAATAGACTTAAATCCTCTGCATACCTTTGCCGGGGATTGGTTAAAATATAACCCTTTCATCTGCTCTTTCTCAAACATAAATCCTGTTGGGGGCTTTTCTTTACCATTCCCATGGATCAAAAACTTAGATTCTTGCATAAAACGTTCAGCTGGCCCTAGCTGCAGGTAGATAATTTGTGAGAACTTCCAAGGGAAATGCAAAACAAGATAAAATTAAAATAATAGTAATAATAAATTAAATAAAACATGTTCATTCAGCAATGAAAATACAACATAAAGATCTTTTACTTTGGCTGCTATTACTTTTAGTGTCTATGCAGTAAGAAAATATGAGTATAACTCCAATTATGAACACATTTGAATGTGCTTTTAGCTTTGTCAGAACAGTCTGCTACATTTTTTGCTAGTTCAATAGCTTATGTATTTAGCTTTCCAAGTTTTTGCTATTCTAGCTAAGAAAAAAAAGTATTATTTTGCCAAAAAAACAATTATGTAAGAAGGCAGAAAAGTCATGAAATGAAGTAGGCTGAGTGGCACAATATAGCAATAAAAGATTCACTGGAAAGTTGGCCAAGACTTCAAATTATGCCGTAGAATCAGAGTTATTAAAATGAAAACAGTCAAGTGATAGTAAATTTGCAATAAGCCAATAACAGATTAAAATATTACACTAAAAGCAATATATCCAAAAATTAAAGCAGGACAGAACACCATAGTATTACATTTTTTTCTCTAGAAATAGAATATTTGAGGTTGCACAACCCTCATGAAAGGATGAAGAGCAATATATGTTCCACATAATAATATAAAGGTAAATGCTAACTAGTGCCCTAAAGGCATTGGTTAAGGAACTTAAAGTACAAATGTTTTTATTGAAAAACGGAAAATTGTGTTGTCCATGATCTTTTTTAAGCTCTCCTATGATTTACAAATAAATACTTTCTTATTTTAGCTCCTATGCCCTAAGGCACTAGTTAGCAAGACCCATAACATAATTGCTAAGAAATGGTTGCAAACTTGGAAAACTTTTGTTATTAATTTAAGTTTTGATTATATTCACCACATATGAACTCCCAAAAATCCAACTGATCACATAAGTAAATTAAGAAACTAACTAGATACCTCTTCAGCAAAAACATCAAAAGGTTTTTGGCCATCAGACACCATCGTAGCACAAAGGAAAGTTGCTTTTGAGATCTTCTGTGGATAATGTTCCAATGCGTAAGAAATACATGCACCACCAATGCTATGACCAACAAGAATAACCTGCAAAATTTCCATCTTCATGAAATATAGCAGTATGGTGGACAATAACATGCTTCAATTCAATATCACACATCCAAACCTGTTCATCCTCAGGAAGGTTTTGCAGATAAACAGTTAAAGGTTTTGAATAATCTGCCAATGTAGTGACGTTGTTGGTGTCTGTGAGATCAATTCCAGAGCCTGTAAGATCTAAGGCAACAGGAAGCAGCCCTGCTTCTTCTAGAAGGGCAACAGTCTTGTACCAACACCATGCTCCAAAACCTTCTCCATGGATTAGTACAAACTTCTTTATTTTAATGTTCTCCAGATTTACTGGAACCTGCACAGGACATACTGGCAAGTCAGGAAAACATTTCAAACAAAAACACAGGGGGCATAAGAACTGATAACACATTTCCTTTCCATTTTATGTCCTAGCTAACATTTGCATACAACAAGTATATATTAATTTTAATTATATGCATAAATTCAAACAACATTCCAAAGATCCCTTAAAATGAGGAGTTCATTTACAATAAATCACTAGCAAAATTCAAATGTATAAGTACTAACATAATTAAGACCAGCAGCAGCAGCAGCTCAGATCGTGATTTCAACAAAAGTCTCAAAACAATCTGGCTCCAAACATGAAGCAGGCCAAATTTTCCCTTTAGACAAATGTTGTAGACTCTCCTAACAAGGTGGAAGAAAAGAATCTTCCCATGACGCTTAAGAATAACTGAGGTCAAAATGCATAATAAGCATATAGTGGACTCAAGGAAGTGGGGTATGTTATAACTAGTACAAGATACATGCGACTAATCACAAACAAATCACATCTGCTTTTCAAAGCACAGTGAATTGGCCCCCTGTACTTTTCTAGATGCACCTTTTGAGGCATAAAAAAGAACAACCCCCTTTTTTTCCCCACAAAAAAAAAAATAAAAAAGCAGTCCTTGATTTCCTTTTGTATGTGCACTTTTCAGCCATGGCTTGTTATGTTGACTGACTCAATTCAAAAACACTACTTTTCACTTCCACCCTACGGCCCTACCCATATAGATAAAGATCTTAATCATGATAGCCCACTTTTTGGCACAGATGAAATGATTCAAAAAATAAAAACTTTTTTCAATCCAAACCCACAAATCATGGCAAATATATTATAATATAATAAACAAAAGAGGCACAGACACACACAGAGAGACCTGCTTGTTGGCTGAAAAAGATTCAGAGACAGCGTGCCTTCTGGAGGAGCCAATTCTCCTAGACATGGAGCCTTCAAACCTCTGAGACAGTTGATGCTGTTGAAGTGCCATAGAAAGTGCCTGAAGATGCAGCTCTTCCTCACTCACCAGCTTCCTCTGTGATCTACCCATTCTCTTGCTTCTCGATCCAACATCTTTCGACTCCTTCTTCGTCATGCAGATGAAACGATTACCCATCTTTCACTTTCTTCACTGAAATTGAGCAAAGCCTCGGTTTTTCTTTCTTTCCCTATATTTATCGCTTGTCTTTTTTTGTTTTTTCGTGGTCTAGGAGGGTTGGAGGAGTTGTTAAGTTGTTGGGTATGAATGAATGCCAAAAAAATAAAGCAATGAAACGACAACTCAACTGATTTTAGAGCTTATTAAATGCGTTCGATTTCAACGACACCAGACTTTCATAATTCATATTTCATAAGTCACTGGTCTCTCTCTCTCTCTCTCTATATATATATATATTGCTTTCAATTTCAACCTAACTAACGATAATAGGGCTTTTTTAATTACTTCTATTTATTATAGTGTTTTTTACTTTTACGGGAACAATTAAGTGGTGTAGCGTAGATTTACAAGAGGGCGTGCAGTGTAACCATTAGTCAACACGAGACGAACGTAGTGGAGACAGAGTGAGCTGAAAATAAGCTTATAATCTGTAGACAGTTTTCAACACGCTGTCAAATGAAACGGTTTAATTATCGATTTGGTTTTCAAATTTTAAAAATATTCAATTTGATTTTTTATTTTTTAAAAATAAATTATTGTGGTATTAAATTTTTAAAATATTTAATTTAATTTAATTCTTAAGTTATTAAAAATGAATTAATTCAATTTTCAAATTTTTAACAACTTAAAAACAAAATTAAACATTTTAAAAATTTAGAGATGGAATAATTCATTTTTAAAAACTTCAAAATTAAATTAAACTTTTTAAAGATTTGAAAATTGAATCATTTAAAATAATTTCAAAAACAAATTAATAATTAAGTCAAAGTACAACAGATGTCATTTTTTTTCTTTTTCTTTTTTTGTCCTGTTATATTATATATTATATTTAAATTAAAAATTGCTTTTAAAAGGTCAAATTTTACGTCTTCTTCGGTGCGCTTGTAAAAGTTGAAGGAAACTTCTTGGGGGAACAAGTACCTTCGTGACGTTAAACTGTTACTTAGAGGATTTAGAAAGGATTGAATTGAGAAAGAGTGAAAGAAACTGAAAATAAAATAATTTGTCAGATTGGTTGAAATAGAAATGATAAAGAATAATCTACGCGCGTTCCATCAAAATTTGTTTTCCTTCGTCACAGCACAGCAATCAAATGTAATACAAATTGGCACAATAGATAGTAAGAGTGTAACATTAATTTTAGGATAAATAGTTATTTTTACACGTGAAAATGTGACTCAGTATCATTTAGTTCTTTAAAAATATAAAATTTTTAAAAACATCTCAAAAAGTGTAAAATGTTTATTTTATTCATCCATCAATTGAAATTCTTTAAACATAACGTGTGTGCCTCGGTGGCACGTTATTTCATGACACGTTATCTTGTACACCTATGATGCATGCAACGTTGGGGGTGAGTTAGATAGACTAAAGTGATAGTATATGTTTACCCAACCTTTTTAGAGAACCAAAAAGAATCATGAGAACCCTTACTTTTATTTTTTGGTCTCATTTCCTCTACTGGTTTCACTTCCCATTCACCAATGACTAAATTGGAGAAACATGGTGTCTTCTCTTCTACTCACAGAAAGTCGGACATTAGTACTTGGAGAAACATGGTGTCTTCTTTTTTGTTTTTCATATATGAAGGTGTCCTTATTTTTTGTGTGTCGTCTCTGTTTTAAATATTTTTTGTTTGTGTATTTTTGTTATTGATTTTCTGTATAAGAAATTATATTTATTTTCAATTTTTTGTTTATGATTTGGTCATGAGTTCTGATGGGTTGTGTTTGTTTTTGAAATGCATTTGTATGTTTCATTGTCTTTATTTTTGTTTACAGTGATGACGTCGATTCATTGCACGTTTTACTAAAATTTATTTCATAAGGGGTTAATCTCTTATGCCAAGTTGTATGATGTCAACTTTAATTAAAGTTATTTTGCAGGATGTCTAATGATGGATTTGATGACGAAGAATCATACCATGAGTTTTATGATAATTCTGAAGGTAACGAGGTCATTCTTCATACATCTCTAGCAGATGACGATGAACAGTCAAGTGACTATAGTTACCATTCAAAATATCTTCAGACTCCTAATAGCACTAGTGATGAAGGATGTAGTAGTAAAGCTGTTGTTTATCATCAGTATAATGAAGGTACAAAGTTTTACTAATGAATTATAATTAGAGATAGAGAAGGGTGTTTGCCAACTTACAAATTTTCAATGATATATGCAGTTAGGGACTGCACTATATACTATCGAAGGCAAATTAAAATGGCTAAAGAATGACAAGAAAAAAAGCAAGAGCAATATGTGAGTAAACGAACTATTCGTGGGAGATATATTGTTCATGAAATGAAGATCATTGAAGCTTCCAAATTAAAACCTTTGCGAAAGAACATATTTGTGGTAGGAACTTCAAGAATGGTGAAGCTTCTAGGAAATGGGATGCTTGCAAGTTGGCAAACAAAATTAGAATGCATCCTACTTAAAATTATATGGAGGCATTTTAATACTTGAAATCTGATTTAGGCCTGCACACAAATGGTACTACGATTTTTAAGGCTTTAAAAGATGCTCGAAAGATGGTTGAGGGTAATTTAAAGGAACGGATGGTTTTGTGGAGGAAATTATAAAAGAACAGAGGAGAGAAGAGAGACAATGCGTATGCGAAGGAAATAAAATTATTTTATTCTAATTCAAATTGTTCTCGGCAGCGATACAATAAATAACAAAAGATAAACTAATTAGATAACAAGATATTAGCAAAACAGAATATTAAAACTAACTTGCTCTTTAAAGATAGGAACCACTTATTGACTAGGTTAATCCATTAAACCTGCCTTACTCCTAAAATATAGGAAATCAACTTATTTACTAAATCCTATTTTAAAACTGAAAAATAAAATATTATGCAGTTACAAAAGTATATCTTCAACACTCCTCCTTGCTTTTGGAACTGCAAACTCCAATTCTTTGAGTTCAAGTTTGTTGATAGGTAGTGACTTTGTAAACATGTCAGTCAGTTGATCTTTAGACTTGCAGTAAATTAAGTTCACTTCTCCACTTTGTTGCATCTTTATCAAATAATAAACTTTGATGTTGAAATGTTTAGTCTTCCCATGACACATGGGATTGTTTGCAACAACAATGGCTACTTGATTGTCAACAAAAATTTCAGTTTTGTTCTTTTGAGAAAATAGAATGTTTGGCCTTGTTGTAGTGAGATACATTGGACATCCAATCAAACTCCCATAATATCCTTCATCAATGTTATCAACACCTTTTTCTTTGCTAAACTTCTCCTTTTGATTCATTGGTGTGCTAACAGACTTGCATTCCTCCATTTGAAACTTCTTCAAATTTTCTTTTGCATATTTCCTTTTTTTTCATGTTTAGTATTCTTTCAAGATGGCAATGATCAAGTCTCTTGTGCCAGAGTTTCGTGGGTGTGACTTGAGTGAAATAGGTTGTATGCTCCTCCTCTGTTGGATCAAATGAAAAGTTTTTACCATTCATTTTAATCCTTAGAACTTCCCGGTCAGCAATGTCATAGATAAAACAATGTTGATGTTCAAAGGATACTTTAAATCCCTTTTTAATCAACTGACCTACACTTAGCAAGTTTTGGTCAATGTTAGGTACATAAAGAACATCTGATATTAATTTGATACCTGAACATGTTGAAATTGCAACAGTTCCTTTTCCTTTTACTGGAATATAGTCACCATTCTCAATTATGATCTTTGAGACATTAGTTGACTTCAAATCCTTGAATAGAGTCTTATCATATGTCATGTGGTTCGTACAACCACTATCAATCAACCAACATTTAGAACTACTCCTCATCGAATAACATGTTGCAGCAAAAATATAATCTTCTTCCTTCTGCTCAACAACTTGGGCATCGGCTTCTTGTTGCTGAAATTTGCTTTTACAAATTATAGCTTCGTGTCCAAGCTGATTGCACTTGCTACACTTTGCGTCTGGCCGTTTCCAACATTTGTATGGTGGGTGACCCAATTTTCCGTAATCCTGACAAGGTGGATAATTTTTCTTTTTATCCTTACCTTTGTTTTGGTTGTTTGCATTATTTTCGCTGCTTGCTGGTTGATTCTTCTTGAAAAAATCCTTTTTACTTTCATCAACTTCATGATGTTTGGCGGGCAAAGCACCTTCGACAACACGATCTTGCCTCATCAACCTTCGTTGCTCTTGAGCTAGCAGGGCGTGTAGCACTTCTGCCAATGTGATTTTCGACAGATCCTTTGTGTTCTCCAATGAAGCTATAGATGCTTCATACCTCTCCGACACCGTTACCAAAATTTTCTCTACAATTCTCGAATCAACAAAATCCCTTCCCAACAACTTTATCTTGTTGGCAATACCTAACAATTTGTTTGAGTATTCTTTGATTGTCTCTGACTCTTTCATCCTTTGAAGCTCAAATTCCCTCCTTAAATTTAGCACTTGCATGCTTTGTATTCTATCATCTCCAGCGTATTCCTCTTTCAGATAATCCCAAATTGCTTTGGGTGATTTAAGAGTCATGATTCTGATGAATATCATTTGTGAAACACCAGTGAGCAAACATGACCTCGCCTTTGCCTTCTTCATCTTTCTTTCCTTGTGATTTTTAATTTGGGCCATGGTGGGATTTTCAGGCAGCGGATATATTTCATAATCCTCTTCCACAACATCCCACAAATCCAAAGACTCCATGTAAGATTGCATTTTCACTTCCCAAAGATCATAATTCTCTCCATCAAAGATTGGAAGAGTTATGTGGGAAAAACTTGTTTCACCTTCCATGGTACAAGTCCCGTAAGAATAAGGCTCTCGATACCAATTGTTGGTTTTGTGGAGGAAATTATGAAAGAACAGAGGAGAGAAGAGAGACAATGCGTATGCGGAGAAAATAAAATTATTCTATTCTAATTCAAATTGTTCTCGGCAGCGATACAATAAATAGCAAAAGATAAACTAATTAGATAACAAGATATTAGCAAAACAGAATATTAAAACTAACTTGTTCCTTAAAGATAGGAACCACTTATTGACTAGACTAATCCATTAAACCTGCCTTACTCCTAAAATATAGGAAATCAACTTATTTACTAAATCCTATTTTAAAACTGAAAAATAAAATATTATGCAGTTACAAAAGTATATCTTCATCAGGAAATATATGAATACTTGCATTTTGGGATTATGGTAATGAGTTTATAAGAGCCAATCAAGGGTCAAGAATTATTGATTGTATCCCAATTTCTTAGGCCAAACCACAAATTCGTAGAGTATATTTTTGTCTTGATGCATGTAAAAAGGTGGATGTCAACCATTTATTGGTCTAGATGAACATTTTTTGAAGGAATACTATGGTGGCCAAGTGCTCACAGTAGTTGGCCAAGGTGCAAATAATGACATTTTTGTAATTGCATATGCAATTCTTGATGTTGCAGACATAGAAAATTGGAAAGTTTCTTACATTGCTTCATAAGACTTGGGAGATTACAGGCAACAAGGTTGGTGCTTCATGTCAAACATGCATAAGGTAATTATAATCTTTTAAAGTACACTGTAAATTGAGGACCAAATTAACAAATAATCGTTAACTTAAGGATCAAATTGATATTTATTTTTCGTATGTACATGGTCTTATTCATGCCATGAGGGAGGTTATGCCTATAGTGCAGAGAATATTGTGTAATTCATATATGGGGAAACTTCACAAAGCATGGGAAAGATTAAGAGCAAAGAGACTTCTTTAGGCAATGTGTAAGATCAGCAACAGTTTTTGAATTTAATTTACACAAGGAAGCACTTTAGAGGGGGAAAAAAGTGTGCGATTATTTGAAAAATTTGCCTTATGAATCATAGAACAAAGCATTTTTAGCAAGAGTTCTAAAGGGGACAGCATCTGCAACAACAACGGTGAAACATTCAATGCAAGGATCCTGAAGAATAGGGGCAAGCCAATTCTAAGTTTAGCTGAGGACATTATATTCAATGTTATGCGTGCAATGAGTACATGTAAGCTCAAATTGATTGTTCGGTAGGACCATTGACTCCCATGCAACTATCAAGGTTGGCGAATGAAAGAACTAAAAGCTATAAGTGGACAACAGTTTGTTCAGGTGATGGTGATGACAATAGGTCTAAAGTTTAAAAGTGTCAAATAAATGTGAATGTTAATCTTACTATGTTGACACGTCTTGTTGGATGTGACAATTAACAAGTACCTTTGATTCATTGTTGACATTTATGAATATTACTTTGTTGTATATGTGTTATATGTATTATTATTTTAAATATATGTGTGCTTAACATGTGCAGGTATGCCTTGTAAGCATGCAATTACTCAATTTGCTACCAAAATCACAAACCAAAATATTACGATCTTCGTTGGTTAACTGATTGATCCAATATTTTCATATATATATATATATATATATATATATAAGCACAAAGATTGTCTCTACAGAAACTTTTTTGCACTAGGCTTTTGTGTACATTCAACATCTAGGCAAAAGAATATATATTTTGTTTTGGTGAAAATGGGTTTAAAAATTAAATTATAAGTTCTAAGCTAAACAATAAAACAAACTAGTGCTATCTTAGCAATAAAAATAGGACAAATTTCAAATAAGTCTTTGGTAGTAGTACTTAGCAAACATCTTAGTAACAAATTTTTTTTTCTATATAATGAAATTCGTAGTGCTTTTTCAAGCCACTTAAGTCCTTTGACATTGATTCCTCAAGTGGAAAAGGATAAATCACTTAACATTATTTATATTTCCTTAGCAATTGAAGTTAACCGATTTATTTAAGAGCAAGGATCATGAAGAGATCAACAAACATCACTCTATTCTCAAATGTGACATTTATTAGATATCATTTACAAATCTTAATTTTTAAAGCATTTTCTAATGACAATAAAAAAACATAAATAAAGCCAAGAACAAATATTAAACACAAAGAAATAACATTAACAATGGATATTCATTAAATACATGTAAGAATAGTTACATGAGAGTTACTAGTACACAAAATTCTTAACTCACATTGAGACGAGGAGCCACCAAAAAACACAAAGAACAATGGGAAAAGGAAGAAGAATGGGAAAGAAATAAGGGAATGTAGCAAGTGAGAGCTCGAGCCACAAAACACAATCCTAGAATGATCTACTGTTGATCCTAGTGAAAAGATGCTTTATACAAGTAGAGAATCTTCGTTTTGTTTTTTGGTTTTGCATAAAAGCATGTCATGCTTAGTGAGTAACAACTACTAAGTGAATTGTTAACTCATTAACAAGTATATCAATTTGTCTCAAGTAGTAGACTCAAAAGTTTGACTGTTGAATCCACAGGAACTTTATTTGTACTTGATTGATGCAAACTCAATTTACAAGCAAAAGATAAAAAATTTAAAATAAAAGATAAAGGAAGATAGGAGATAAGATAAAGATTTAAAATAGAAGATAAGAGATAAAAATGGAAGATAGGAAAGATAAAAGATTTAAATTAAAAAAATAGAAGATAAAATAGATAAAGAATTTTAATGTAAAAGATAAGAGAAATAAGAGATAAAGATGATGATAAAAAAAAATTTAGAACTCAAATATGTTGGGACCTAACATGCTAAAACTACTTGTAATGCAATATTAATTATTTTTATTATATAATGTTATTCCAATTTCCACTCACATCTATTAAGGCACTCAACCCTGATCCGATGAAGAGTCTACTTTATCTATTTTTCTCCCAAATTCCTTTGCAAAGACTGAATGATAAATTGTATTAAGTATGAAGATGTATACAGAGGCATAACAAAGTCATACTATCCCTAGCAATGAAGTGTTGAGATGTCCTTTCCAATCCTTTAGAAATTATCATTTTTCAATGTATAACCCCTAAAATTAATGCATGGATGATAAGGCTATACAATAACAATACAACACGGGAAAAAAACAATAAAAATTGGCATTGCATTAAATAGATAATAAGAAAGCACAGAAAAGAAACAATAAAAATTGGTATGACATTAAATAGATAACAAGGAAAGATTACATTACAAGGGCATTTGGTGGCTGCTAGGCTCCCTTAGCCTCTTATTGTCATAAGCTTTACACTTTAGGGGCTAATGTGGATAGAAGAAGAGGAATGAATAGAAGAGCAAAATGAGATAATGGACATAGAGAGAGGATTTTCCCTATTAGAGATGCTACTTAGGATGTTGTCCCCATGTTGTATTCTTCCCTTATGCTTCCTACTCCTTTTATAGACATAATGTAACTTAATTTTCACGCGACCTCATGTTTAGCTCGGCGCACCTTTGGGCTTCTTTGCGCTAAGCGCAGATTGTCCATTTCTTCCAATGTTTTCTTCAAGACTACTTCTTCCAATTTTTGCATCAATTTTCCTCAAAGCACTTAAAAAAAATTTCTTTTAAATTCTGCTGATATAAAACTGCAAAGACATTAATTTATTTATTGTTTTATTAAAAACAACAGTAAAATAAAGAAATTACAATAATTCTTAGCTAAAATTGACTATCAAATTAATTTAAATTTTGTAGTTATTATGAATCACAATAAATTATAATATCTTCTTCTGGCAAAGAAAGTTGCCTCTAAAGTGGCTTCTTTCGCTTCCATTCCACTAAGTGAATTTGTTCCAATATTTTGCTGTGAAACATGATTTTAGTTCTTATACTTTCAAATTAATGAATATAGTCTTCTAACTTTAAAAAATATGTGAATAAAGTCCCTAATTCAACTTTGTAGCGGTAAGAAAATGCCACTAAATGTTAAGTTTAAACATGAAGTGTGATTAAATTCACATATTTATAAGAGTTAAAAGACTAAATTCATTTACTTAAATATATAAACTGAAATCAAATTTAACCCAAAATATAAAAGTAAAAGCATATTTTCTCCTTTTATATATAATAATTAATTAGATCTTCATCTAACTATGCATATTGCACAACAGTAGTTAATAATTTGAAGTCATTATACTTTAAGCTACATGATTGATACATAATATCCAATAGGTGGACAATACATACTCAATTTGTTGGGGGAGAACCTGGATTTGATCCTTGTAGAATACACTATTAAAAAGAAATGATAAAATTTAAATGTGATTAAATCTTAGACTAATGATTAGTCTCATAAACAATACAAAGGATTAAAGCTTAACTTATGAAAATATCTTGAAATCTCACTAAAGAGCCAGACCTTAATTATGATGATAAAAAAATTAAAATAATTGATACACAATCATTTATAATAATTCACATAGTTTATTTTTAGTTCACAATTCCTAATTCATTTTTTACAATATATGTTCAAAATTTAAAATATTTTCTAGTATTATTCAAAAATCAGTATATATGTCATGTGTTGCTTCAATTTAAATTTTGATTTAAAATTATTATTTCATGATTTGTTTTATTTATATTGTAACTAAGAACTCTTATCTTAGATTGATTGAAATATTATTTTTCAACAATTATTTAAATATTGCTACCTTACCTTATAACTAAAATGTTTTTTATTTCTCCCATTTATTGTATTTTAAAAACTATATTTTACCATATACTTTAATAAATTATATATCTATAATTGACAACAATAATTAATAATTAAAAATATTATACTTTACAATCAATAATTAAAAATAATTCCTACTATAAATTTAAAAAATATTTATATATTTAAAATATTCATGAATAATATTTACTTGTGTATGACACGAATCAATTACACTTGTTAATTAGTGATATAAAACTATTATTATTAATTGTGAAAAATAATTAACTCATTTGAATCTATCTAATATATCTATCTATGTAAATGAAGTTTGAATTTGTATGAATTGTTAGATCAAAATTTTTAAATTAATAATAACCTTTAATCTCTAAAGGAGACTTGAAACTTTGATAGCCATATTTAATTTAATAAGAATCCTTGATTTGATTTAGGTATTAAAATGCTTGCATTAGATGGTGGTGGTCCCAGTAAGATTGGGCAGCCGCATCATATCGTTCAAATTTAGGTATGGATAGAATGTGAATCATAGATTTTTTTTTGCTTACAGTTTTTTAATATTACTCACCTTTTTTATACCCGTGTTAGCAAATCATGACTACTTGTGGTTTGCTCCCAACAAGCAATTGCTATTGGCAAGTTGCAACAATGTTGTAAAAAGGTAAGAGGTTTATACTATTAAAAAAGTAAGGGTGTATTTGGTTTACATTTTTATTTTTGTTTTTATTTTTTGAAAACTGTTTTTATTTTTAAAATATTAGAATTCTGAAAACATATTTATTTTGATTTCTTGATTTTTGCTTTCAACAAATAAAGACATTGAACATGTGTTTTCAAAAAGAAATGTATTTTTAGATTCGCTTAAAATTACATTCCTTGCTATTGCGTTTTCATTTTACCCAAAATGAGATTCTTGATTTAAACTGAAAACACTAGAACGAGATTTTATTGTTTTTCGTTTTTAGTTCGTTTGAGAAAATATTTTCACTAAATATGTTTTCAAAAATCCAACCAAACGCATTTTTATCACCATTTTTTATTTCCAGTGAAAATGAAAATAGAAAACAGTCAAACCAAACAACTCCTAAAACTTCTAAAATGTTTACACGAGGCACATGGAATATTGACATGTGGCTAAAGAGGACATACTTTTATAATATAGTAAATAGGATAGATAGAAAATTATAAAAATGTAAATAAAAAAGAAAAAAATGCTAAAAGAGAAAGAAGAAATTAAAAAAAGCAAAAGAAAAGATAAAAGGTAAAAAATTGAAGAAAACATAAAAAAAGAATAAGAAGAAAATAAAAAATGTAAGAAGAAAAAAGAAAGAAAGAAATATAAAAAAAAGAAAAAAGATTAAAAGAAACAATACTTACAAGAAATAGAAAGATAAAAGAAAAAGTTAAAAAAATTAGGTTTCTAAAATATTGATGTGTGACACAAAATGTTCACATGTGACTAAAGAGAACATACTTTTATAATATAGTAAATAGAAGAGATATAAAAATATTACATCTTGACTTGAGAAACATAGTACTTGGTGCATCAGCAAGCTGATATACATTTGTAGGAGGGGAGTTGTAATGTAAATAGGCAATTGACTTCCATCATTAGCTCCTGTTTTTGCAATTGATCAAAGGAGCATATTGGTGCCAAACATTAACCTGACCACATTGGTGTATAGGCATAAGTTCTGCGTCAGGAGTCCTTAATAAATAGACCTCCAAATTCTTCCCATTTCTATTCGGCTGCCACACATGACACAATCCAACTCTGCTATTGTGGGGAATTATATATATCACATTGTGGGAAGTGGAAACAAGCAAAGCCTAAATGAATAAAAACAGACTTTTTTTAAATAAAAAAAATAGAGACCAACTAGATGGCGAGCAAAGACCTATGTTGGCACCCCACCGCCAACCATCACCACCACCACTCTACGAATAATGTTAAATAAAAGAAGCAAAACAAAGCAAAATGGAGGCACTAGGCCAAGACCCATCAAAAGAACTATAGAAACCTATAGTTAGGGAGGGCTTTCCAATTGTGAAGGAACTCATGCTTAACAAAACTAGGAGCACGGTCCCACCAAGTAAAACTAGAAGTAGAGTTAGCCTCACATGGTTTGCTAGTAAATCTGCACAAAATTCCCTTCTCTAAAAATATGAGAGGAAAACAAAACTATAGTGTGATCTATACAAGCCAAAGAAATAGTTTTTCCAACGCTACCTAATGCTCCACGGAACAAGATAATGGTCTTTGATGGCTTAAATGATAATCAAATTAAAGAATTAGATTTTATCCAAAAAGAACCTTCCAATTATACTAAAATGGTAGTCTCAATGGCCATGATAATGGCAAACAACTTAGCATGGAGGGCATGGCAGATCCCTTCAAAGGAGGAGAAGCAACCCTAGAAGGTGCCATGAGAGCCTCCAAAGATGCCCCAGTACCAGCATGACCAGGAGCATCTTTTGCCAGGCCATATACATCACATTTAATAGTACCTGCAAGAGTTGGATACCAGTCCTCCCTTTTTATCAAACGAGGTTTAGGGGGTGAACCTCCATAGAAAAATATTTCAGGAAGGAGAATTCGTCCAAGAGTAAGACGACAACGAGCCTTTAGAAAGCATCCTAGCCAAAGTAGAGATGCAAAGATAAGAATGAGAGCAACATGGAAGTCAACGGGCTTGTTGTGAAATCAGACTTGATTCAGGCAGTGCTAAATGCTTAAAAAGAATGAACAGTGAACAAAAAAAGGCATCTTTCACCTAGCCACTATGCATAACCTTAAAAAATGTTAAGGATACAGAAGAGCATCGTTAAAGAGAGATATTAAAACATTTCAAAAATAATTCAATAATTATTTTGATAAACATATTTAAATATATCTTTTAATAAAGAAAAAATAATTAAATTATTTTAAAGTATTAGATTGTTATTTTTTTTATTTTAAAAAGATGTTAGTATAATAATATATTGAATGAGTTAAAGATAATTATAATGAAATATAATATAAATAATAGATAAAAAGATCAGCCAAACAAGTTTCAAATTATGTATAATTTATATATAAGGGTAATAGTGTTTCGATCACACATAAATAGTCTCTCTTAATATTAGTGAGTTACTACTCAAGGATTAAAAAAAAATGAATTTTTTTCTCAATGCAATTAGTAGAAAAGAAAAAGAATAACAAAAAATACAAATTTATTGTTTTAAGATGTGAGTAAAATAACTTTTTTTAAACCTCATGATATGAATTCTTGCAAATACGTTTTCTTTATATATATATATATATATATATATATTGACATTACCTAAATAATTTTATCATTGAATTAATGAATGTAATTTAACCTTTAGGATTATGACTAATTTGTACGCATGTGTATTATATTCTAGCCATTGTAAATACTAAGTGATTTTATATTATTAGTTAATTCTATTGTTATTATGGTGATTTTGAGAATTATTATTAAATGCATGAAATTAGGACATTTGTTGATAGTTTTTTTTAGAATAGTATTTTTGTAACTTTATGAGTTGATCATCACACCCGAGAAAGGATGATGACATTTTATTATGAGATTATATAATAGATATACTTCATATCTCGTCCATTTATAATGGAAGATAGTGAGATGTTATTATATGAAATATGAGTTCATAGATCTTTTTAAAAATTTGAGATCTACATTGATTCCCAAATATCTCTATTTTGTTTCCATTTATTTAATTTTTTTTTTATTCAAAATTTCATGAATTATGATTGTTTAATATCATTTTCATTGGTGTGTAAATATATACATATATAATCTTATATTAAATTCATTATAGATACTATGGTTGATTTTTCAAATTACCATATCGATTCAGAATAATTCTATTTGCGAATTCCTATTAATTATTTTATTCATTAAGATTATCGTCTCATTATAAGTGATTTTTTCAAAGCACGAAGAGAAAATTGTTGAGTTTGAGGAGAATTGAAGACATAATTTTCTTAATTATATTTATTTTAGTTTGATTAGTACTTCAAAATAATATGCCAAATGTAATTACTTTCGTTGTAGTTTTAGTGTTCATTTAGTTTAAATATTCATATTTTGAGGATAATATTTTAACTCAATTAAAAACTTATTTATTTAACTTTATTTATCATAATAAGATATATTTTTATAATTTTAAGATTTTATATTATTTTAATATGGGTTTTTTTTTTAAATGAAAAGTGTTACAAATATCCCTTATGGCAAGTCTTTCATGTTCCTTTGGCCGGCAAATTGTGTCCCATTTCACCCAATGAATCTTCTTTGCATCTTCCTCACCACCCCACAAGAAACACCATTGCAATTTTCTAAAAGCTTTGACAACTCTCGTCCCTGCTTTCTTAAAATCATCTTGGTCTTGTCCATGCCTTCCACGGATATGAAAATTTTCCCCATCTGTGTCCTTGTTGAGAATCAGATATAATAATATATGTCTTATAATTTTAAAAAATATTTTTTTTGCAAGAAAAACATAAAAAAGTTAATTATTTTTTAAAAAATTTGAACATAATTAAATATTTTATTCATTCAAGTCAAGTTTAAACAATTATACTGTGAAACCAAATATAAAATTTTATTCTAGTAAAATTTTTCCTATAAAATTCATATCCCGACAATCTAAAAAATATTCCGAGATTTGAAACTTAAAAGAAAGTATAATCCCTAATATTATATGTATACCTATAAAATTTGAAAGAATAGACAAATAATAAGTGACAAAGCCTAATAAAAACAATTAAGTAATACACTGTTTAATTCATATCCGTGTCCAATCAAAGTAAAAATTCCTTATAAAAGTTGGGATGGTTGCGAGATTATACTCACGAATAAGAGTTTGTATGTAATGTGTAAATAAAAACCTATTTTTGGACAACGTACAAGAGGATTAGTATGAGTTTTTAATTTAGTTATTACCGTAATTAAAAAAGTTAATACGATTCTATTTGTGTCAGTGACTGAATAGAAAGGAGATTGAAACCCTCTGAATTCTCCTTTTGTATTGGGGTGTGTGTATCCACTCTCTTACTGAGAGGCTAAACCTAAAACCCTTACCTTTCCTTCCCGCCCTCATAATGAGGGACACAAACTGAGAGTGAAATGCAGAAACTGCTACGCCCTTCTTCAGTTCCCTTCCTCTCTATCTCTGTCACCGTGGCTACTCCCTTTCTTTCGTTGCCTCCCAAAGTTGCAAACCAACCAATGTCAGCAGCTGCTGCTGGTTCTTCTCTCAAGCGCCAACTCTCTTATTCCCGCTATTTGGCGCTCTCTAGTACCAACACTTGCTCTGTCTGCAGGTGTCTCAGTCTAACCCACACCCACTCCCACCCCAAGAATAACAAGACCCTTCTTCTCCTTAACCACTCTAGAAACCGCTCCTTGCATTCGGCTTCAGAAGGCTCTTTCATCACCCAACCCGACCCTGTTGAGTATGGTTCTCTTGTGGACTCAAAAGAGAAGCCCTTTAACTCCAGGCTAAATAGGAGGCAAAAGGGTTCTACTTCTTCTTCTCCTGCTCCGTCAAATCCTGATTTGCTGGCCATCCCCGGTGTGGGTCCCAGAAATTTCAGAAAGCTCGTTCAGAAAGGTATCGCTGGTGTTGCGCAACTCAAGCAACTCTACAAGGATAAGGTCCCTCTCTCTCTCTCTCTCTCTCTCTCTCTTATTACATCTGCTCTGTTTAGGGGTTTTGGTATTACGTGAAAGATTTATTTACCAGGAATGCTAGATTTCTGCGAACGAATTGTTATATTAAACTGTTGTGTTTGGGTCATGTGCTGTAGTTCTTTGGCAAATCTAGTGACAAGATGGTTGAGTATCTACAGAATTCTGTTGGAATAATCCACAAGAACCATGCTGAGAGTATAACTACTTTCATTAAACAGAGTGTTGACGAGGAGGAGTTGGAAGACAATTCCTCTTCCTCTGTTCAGAAGAAGCGCTTAACATTCTGTGTTGAGGGTAACATTAGCGTTGGCAAGACTACCTTCCTCCAGAGAATAGCGAATGAAACGATCGAGTTGCGTGATCTTGTTGAGGTGGTTCCTGAACCCATTAGCAAGTGGCAGGATGTTGGACCTGATCACTTTAACATTTTGGATGCTTTTTATGCCGAGCCGCAACGGTATGCCTACACCTTTCAGAACTATGTGTTTGTCACACGGGTCATGCAGGAAAGAGAGTCATCTGCTGGAATCAAGCCTCTTCGTTTGATGGAGAGGAGTGTTTTCAGTGACAGGATGGTGAGTCTTCTGTTTGCCCCTTTCTTATTCTTCTCTAAGCTTCTTCTGTTGAATTAAGGCTTATGCTCTTTTATCTCTCTGTTCAATGAAGGTTTTTGTACGAGCTGTCCATGAAGCTAACTGGATGAATGGGATGGAGATCAGTATCTATGACTCGTGGTTTGATCCTGTAGTATCCTCCTTGCCTGGACTTATTCCTGATGGTTTTATCTATCTTAGGGCAAGTCCTGACACTTGCCATAAGAGAATGATGTTAAGAAAAAGAACAGAAGAAGGTGGAGTCAGCCTTGACTATCTCTGTGACCTCCATGAAAAGCATGAAAGCTGGTTATTTCCCTCCCAAAGTGGTAATCATGGAGTATTATCTGTCAATCAGCTGCCCCATCATATTGACAACTCTTTACACCCTGATATAAGAGACCGCGTTTTTTATCTGGAGGGTGGTCACATGCATTCAAGCATTCAGAAGGTACAATATTTGGAAATCCCATGTCGGAATTTGTTTGTTATGGTAAACTGGCTTAACCATTTGAACTATAAACAGGTTCCTGCTTTGGTTCTGGACTGTGAACCCAATATTGATTTCAGCAAAGATATCGAAGCAAAGAGGCAGTAAGATAACTATTTCTTACTCGGATATTTGTTTGAGTTTCCTTACTCGGATATTTGTTTAGTTTCCTTACCATGGACTTAAACTTTGGTTCTGTCAGACAATTTTTTTTGCCTCTGTTTGAATATTATGACTCTTATTGTCCTGAGGAGTCTTGTTATGTAGGGTTGTTGTTGAGCTGGGCTTGTAGTCTTGTACTAGTTGTATGCTAGGTGCCTATGTCCCAATTGCAAGGTATGGGACTTGATTCCTAAATCTCAAGTATGGTATTCTGATGTGTGGTTTATATGAAGTTGAGCTTTCCCTCCATAATGGATACCTTTTGTAATGTGGTTCTCCCAAAGTTGATATCAATTCATATTAGAGCCTTCTACCACGTCTCCCAGTTGCAAATGAGTAGCATGAGCTGTGATGTTGGCATTGCAGTCTCTACTTGGAACTAGACTAGTGCACAGCCTGGCTATGTGTGCTGGGACTGGAGAGCATAGTGGGATGTGAGGTTCCATTTGTAAGATATGAGACCTGAGCCCCGTATTGGAAATTCGTGCTTGCCCACCACAATGGCCAACTTTTGCGGTGTGGTTTACCCAAAGTTTGTGTCATTACACTACTCTAGTAATTGACCTAGATTGTTGGTATAAATTGGATTGTTAGTGCTTTGTAATTTTAGAAGTTAAGAATAATACTACCCTGATACTATTTTCATCAAACCATGAGACTGGTGTTTTTTCTTGTTTTGTTATTTGATAAAATAATCAAATTTATCATTTCAGCCCACAAAAAGGTCTGTTTGATGTGTTTCTTGGAGAATAGGAGGGGTGGGTGGGGCATTGTGGTTCCAAATCCACTGAATTAGAGAGTAGAGACATGAGGCGGAAAATCAAAGGCTGATGTGTTCTCATACAGTCTAATAAAGTGTTGGTTTTATTTTTCATGCTTCCAACTTTAAAATATTGAATATACTGCTAGTTTGTCAAGATCTTTGGCAAAGTTTATAAGTGGGTTTAAATGTTCACAAACTTGTGCACACAATTAGAAAAGTGGGCAATATGTTGAGCAATTTGTGTTAAATTAGTATACAACTTTTCTGGTGGGTATGCGCATGAATTTTATGCATTAGTCATCATGTAACTGGTAAGCATAGCATCTGGGGTAAAAAAGGTAACTAATTTCTGTGAAGCTATGAACCTATTGTCACTGCTACAATTCAAAGATGCTGCTTTAGGAGATATAAGTGGGTTTGGTGCAAAAGCATATGTATGTTTTGTTTCATGTTTATTGTAGACTGTTTGATCCCATAATATATGTGGAGTGGTATATCATTAGATGACATATTTTTCCTATAACTTACAACTAGGATTGTATATATTGTGTTAGCTAAATGGATGTTTTCCATCTTGCTAAGATCACTTTATTGTTTAGCCAATGGTGAATCTGCAGGACTATTTGCCATTTGGTGCTCATCTGCTCTTTACTTTCTGAGTCATTTTTCCGATGTTAGGCATAGTCCCCAAACCTTATCCTGATGGCCATAGCCCCATATTTATTACATCCAGGTGTTTTATATGAGTGATTGGGGTATCAATCATTGTCCAACATAATCTTGAGAAACCAATGTAGCATGCACGGAGAAGTACTAAGGTGTGCATAGACGGAATGGAATCTTGGAGTGCATTGTGATGCTAATAGGTGCCTTAGTTTTGCAAGGATATGTTTTATGTAACATGAAATCAAATGTGAATAGTACTTCAAAGTATAGCTAAATAATACTGTTAGAGAGCCATTGCACTGCAGGACTACATGAATTTTTATCCAAACAAAATTACAAAAACGAATTACCATTAGTATTTATGTTATTAGTTTCTTGAAATCCCACAAGAAAGCTTCTAAAACATAGGGGACTTTAGAGTGCATTTGGGTAATCTACTCAATTAAATACTTAATGAATAAGGACTAGTTTGGATAAACTTATTCAAAAGCATTTATAAAAGAAGAAACAGAGGTAAAACTAATCAAACTTATCTTACAAGTTAAAATCAACTGATGCACTGTAGCTTCTAAAAAGGTAAAGTGCAGAAGTTGATTTTAACTTGTGAGTTATGGCTGAACTTTATGCATTTTATTGCTTTGTTGTCTTCCATGAGTGCTTATTGAAAATTTTATCCAAACTGCACCTTAAAGCAATAAAAATTTCCTTGCAAAGTTTGCTCTTGTCAGTCTTCACTTGCAAGTTGCAAATCTTTACTTAAGTTCTCACTGGTTCTTTGTAATGGTAGTGAAATGTTACATTTCCTGTTATTGATATAACTGGAAGTAGACCCGTAGGTAACCAAATTCTCTGTTCCTTTAATAAGTAAAATTCTTTGCTAGAGAATTTCATTGCTGAGAGATTAATCCATTGATTCCTAATGCTTTGTAATGTATTGCTTTCTGAGGTGCAGATATGCACGCCAAGTTGCAGAATTTTTTGAATTTGTGAAGAAAAGGAATGAGGTCTCATCCAAGGAAGGAAGTAGCCAAGCCCAACCGCAGGTGCTGCTACCTCATGAGGGTGGCCTGTGGCTACCAGATGGGAAGCCTTTTCCCCGGGAAGCTCTCAAATCTTTGGACTTCAGACAAGCAGCAACGTCATTCATGTCCGGCTAGTGACTGCTAAACCTTGTGATTCAGGGCAAAGCTATACTACTAATGTCCCCTTGTTGATGTGTTCACGTTTTTCTTGCATGTAAAGATTGACTCCGGACCTTGACTGATGTAAAATAGTGGTGGTATTTGTGGTTGCGTAACGCTTTGCTGACACACACTACTTGGTCGTAGATTATATACTCTTGTTGCTGTGATTAGAAAGATGGTCTTGAGCATAATATCATTTTGCCTACTCCTTATGTTTATATCAGCATCTGTTATCCGAAGTCCTAGCTAGTGCTTTCAAGAACCAAATATGGTGTTGGAACATCAGATTTTGTCGGTTGATTTTTCTAATTAATTTCTAATTCTCTTGGCTTTAATGTTATATTATCAAGTAAATTACATTCGTCGTTCCTAGGATTTATTGCATTTCCTCCATTAAAATATATTTTTTTTCACCCCTTAATGTTATGATGATTGATGGCATTTATTTTTTTAATGAAAAGTCCAAATAACTCTTCTTAAAAGATGGGTGCTGGTTAAAAAAAAATTCCTCTTGTTAAAATAGAAAAAAATAAAGATACTCCACTACGGAGATGAGACGTCAAAAATTCCTCTTGTTAAAGTAATAACAAACACAAGTCATGGACTTTTTCACTTGTTGTAACAACTTAGAACTAGAAACAAAATAACATAAAACAAATTTTCATGGACTTGGTCAAACAATACCAACGTCTCAATTTATTTAACAAACTCTCCCTTAAACAGATAAATCATATCATATCAGTTTAAAAAAAAAAACTCCCTCAAACTAGATTCTCCAACTTGCTAACACCGAGTAATTTCCTTAGCTTCTGAAACATAGGCCATTTGAGGGACTTCGTAAATATATCTGCTATATGATCTTCACTTCTGCAATAGATGAGATCAAGCGTCCCATTTCTTGTGAGCTTCCTTAAAAAATGATATTTCACATCAATGTGCTTGCTTCTTCCATGTAAAATCGGATTCTTGGAGAGTTTGATAGTTGAATTATTATCACAGAAAATTGTAGTAGGCCCTTGTCTTTCAAAATGAAGATCTTCAAGAATTTTCCTCATCCAAATAGCTTGACAAGAACAAGTTGTGGCAGCAACAAACTCTGCTTCAGTTGTTGATAAAGTAACAATTGGTTGCTTCTTGGATGACCATGAGACAGCTCCTGAGCCTAACATGAATGCATATCCAGAAGTGCTCTTTCGATTATCTAAATCTTCAGCATAATCACTATCCGTAAAGTCAACTAAATCTATCTTTAATCCCATCTTGTAAAACAATCCATAATCTACAGTACCTTGCAAGTACCGAAAGATTCTCTTGGCAGCCAAAAGATGCATGTCTGCCGGAGTGTCCATGTATCTACTAATAAGACTCACAGCATACATAACATCTGGTCCTGTTGCTGTCAAGTACATTAAAGTTCCCACAATTTGCTTGTAAAGTGTGTTGTCAACCTTTTTTCCTCCATGATCCTTGGTTAGTTTCAAACCATACTCAACCGGTGTGTTAACAAAATTGCAATTTGTCATCTGAAACCTGTCCAATATTTCTTGCACATACTTCTTTTGAAAAATAAAGATTCCAACAGCAGATTGCACAACTTTAATGCCCAAAAAATAATGCAACATGCCAAGTTCAGTCATATCAAATTCAATCATCATGGACTTCTTAAATTTGTCAAACATGATAACATCATTCCTAGTAAAAATAAGATCATCCACGTACACACATACAATGAGCATTTTTCACCATCAGTAATTTTAACAAAAAGTGTGTGCTCATAAGGACATTTCAGAAATCATTCTCTTAAAAAATAACCTTCAATACGACTATACCAAACCTGAGGTGCTTGTTTTAGTCCGTAAAGAGCCTTTCTCAGTTTATACACTTTATGCTCATTTCCAGTCTTAATGTAACCGGGAGGTTGATCAACAAATACCTGTTCTTCCAAGTCTCCGTGCAAGAACGTTGATTTCACATCCAACTGGAAGATGGACCATGATTTTTGTGCTGCTAAAGAAATCACCAATCTAATTGTATCATGCCTTGCTATCGGAGCAAAGACTTCTTTGTAGTCAATCCCGAACTCTTGTTTGTAGCCTTTTGCTACCAACGGTGCCTTGAATTTTTCCACTTCGCCATTCTCTTTCAGCTTGGTCTTGTAAACCCACTTCACACCAATTGTCTTTTAACCTTTGGGAAGCTCTATCAACTCCCAAGTGTTGTTCTTTTCGGTGGCTGCAATTTCAGCATCCATTGCCTTTCGCCATTTGGATTATTTAACAACATCTTCAAAAGCTACTGGATCACAATTTGAAAATAGTACAAAATGTGTATGTGGGTCTTCATATTGGGGAAGTCCATATACCTTAAAATCAGCCATCCAAGCAGGTCTTTGCTTAACACGTTGAGGTCGTTCATCTTCAGTTTCAGCAGTTGAAATGTGTGGGTTGCCAGTTGGTTGTTGCTCAATTGTTGCGGGTTGCACATTCTCCGAAGGTTCCTGCCTTTCTTCTCTATTACCTCTATCAAAATCAACTTGTATGTGTTGTTGAACACTGTCTTTATCACAAATCCAGAACTGCCCTTCATCAAATATCACATCACGACTAATGATAATTTTCTTGGTGATAGGATTATACAATTTGTAAGCTTTTGACTGTTCACTAACACCAAGAAAAATGCATTTTTCTCCCTTGTCATCTAGCTTTCTTCTCTTTTGATCTGGAATGTGAGATAGGCAACACACCCAAAAATTTTGAAATGATCTACTGCTGGTCTTTCCCCACTCCATGCTTCCTCCAGTGTCATATTTTGAACAGCAAGTGTGGGACTTCTATTCAAAATATGAATGCTCCAGTTGACAACTCCAGGCCAGAAAGTTTTGGAAACTCCACTCCTTGTCAAAATACTTCGCACCATGTTCATAATTGTACGGTTTTTCCTCTCGCATACACCATTTTGTTGAGGTGTGTAAGCAGCTGTAAATTGCCTCTTGATTCCATGGGTCTCACAAAAATTTGCGAATTCATGTGAGTTGAATTCTCCATCACGATCAGTGTGAAGTACTTTAATTAGGCTACCAACTTCTTTCTCAGTAAGCACTTTAAAATTTTTAAATGCAGCAAGTGCTTCAGATTTTTCCTACAAAAAATACACCCATGTTTTGCAGCTAAGATCATCAATAAAAGTGATCAGATATCTTTTACCACCATTTGAAGATGGATTTATTGGCCCGCAAATGTCAGAATACACCAACTCCAATGCCTTTTTTGCTCGCTATGATTTTCCTTGTGGAAATGGATTACAGTGTTGTTTGCTAACTACACATTCTTCATAAACTTCAGAGGAAGTTGTGATTTGAGGAAGACCCGTCACCATATTTTTCTGCCACAGTCTTCAATCCACCAAAGTTCAAGTGACCATAACAAAAGTGCCAAAGCCATGCGTCATCTTTCAATTTGGTTGAGAAGCACAAGTGACCGGAGTTGTGGAGATAAAGTGGGAACATGCGATTTGGCGTCATGTTAACTTGAGCAATTAGGCCTAACTTTTCATCTTTGATTCGACATACGCCATCTTTGATAGAAATTTCATATCCCTTCTCTTGCATTTTACCCGCACTAAGCAAGTTGGTTTTTAAATCTGGAACAAACAAAACATTAGAAATAGTGAGTTGAATTCTCTTTGGCATGGAGTTTTACCATTCCTCTTCCCATGACAGAGATAGTGGAGTTATCGCCAAACTTGGCTGTATTGCAAAAAGTCTCATCTAACTCAGAGAACACCTCCTTGTCTCCACACATATGGTTGCTACAACCAGTGTCTAAATACCATAAATTTTGTTGAGTTTCTTCCTTTACATGGCATACCATAAAAAAAGACACCTCTTATTCCTTTTCCTTTTCCTTTTCTGCAAATTTAGTTTTCTCTTCATTGTCTTTGTTCAAATTAGTCCAACATTCTGACTGATAATGACCATATCCGTGACATCGGTAGCATCCAACATTTGACTTGTCTCTGTGAGTTGTTGAATGGTTGCCCCCTCTTCCTCTTCCTCTTCTTTGGAATTTATTCTCATGGTATTGTTAATGTTCTTGTTGGTTGCCACGTTCTTGTTGGCTGCCACGATCATTGCTTCCTCGACCTCTGCTCGTCCTCTTTCTCCTTTTGATGTGGGGCAATTTTCGGTTGAGACTTTCAATGCTTGCTCCTCTGTCTCCTGCTGGTTAATTTTCTTCTCTTGAACCAATAAGGAACTTTGCAGCTCATCAAGTGAAAGTTCCTCAATGTCATGGGCTTCTTCGATAGCACAAGCAACAAAATTGAATTGTGTAGTTAGTGATCGAAGAATCTTCTCAACTACAATGGTGTCCTCCATCTTGTCACCATGGATTCGCATCTTGTTGACGATTATCATCGTTCGTGAAAATAGTCTATGACTGATTCTCCTAATTTCATTCGTAGTGTTTCAAACTCCGAACTGTTTGAAGTTACTACCTCTTTGCTCATGCAGAACCTTGGTATTTCTTCTTCATGGAATCCCAAATGTCCTTAGACGTATCCTTGCAAAGGATAGTTTTCAAGATTGGTCAATCAATTGCTTGGAAAAAATAATTCTTTGTCTTGAGATCCTTCAAACACAACCCTTCTATTTCTGTTTTTCGTTTTTCATGCATCTGTCATTGCCATGCTGGCCTCTGCTACGGAAATTCCATCAGATACAACTTACCAATACTCCTTATACCTTAAGAAGTTTTCCATCAACAGGCTCCAATGATCATAATGACCATCAAAGCGATGAATGGCAGGTTGCATGAAATTGTCTGTGACCATCGTCCTCTATTGCTGCTGCAAAACAGAAAACAAAGTGAAGAAATAATGACCGACTCTCTACCTCACTTCCTAGTGTTTCCCCTAACCTTTTGGTGTTTACAACTCTCACACTTCCCTTTGTACACTCAAAAATAAACCTAGCTTAGATGCCACTGTTAAAATAGGGAAAAAAATAAAGATACGAAATGAGACGTCATCTATTGTGGAAGTGTATTCGCTTTATTAATCCATAGCCTATTTATAGGCAACATAGTAAATAACCAACAGATAAACATTATCCTACTAACAATAACCAATTACTTAAAAGTAGGAACAAAAGTCATGGACTCTTCCACTTGCCATAACTTAAAACTAGGAAGAGAATAACATAAAACAGATTTTCATGAACTTGGTCAAACAATACCAACGTCTCAATTTATTTAACATTTCAAACCGTCAAGACAATGAACACTCATCCCTTTTTCTTTCTCTTTGTGTCGCACCACCAAGCACCAGTTCCATCATCCTGAATCACCACCACATCACCCAATCAGCGTAGCCACCCTAAATCACCACCAAGCTCATGTCAAACCCAACCAAACTGTCACCAACCTTGACGTAAAACACTATTGTCACCAACCAAACCACACCACACCACCACCAGTGTGCCACTCAATCGGCACCACCACCCTCAACCATCTCCTTCAGTCCTTCACCCTAAAGCAACACCATTAAAAACACCACCACAACCTCCATCACAACCTGAACACCCATTTTGAATTTTCTTCCCGAAGGATCAATGCAACTGCAACTATCTCTTCATGTGACGCGACATTCCCAGATCACATTAAGAAAACAATCATCCAACCTAAAATGATGTGTTTCATTCCCGTGTATGTGTCTCTTGCTTGCAAATTCACAATTCTAGATATAACAAATCCCTTTTCCTTCCAATTGAATTTGTAAAAGCCATTCAAATTAATTTGTTGTTTGAGTACAAGAAGATTGAAGATAGGATAAAAGATTTCTAACGCTATGTCAATTCTTTAGATTGGTAGTGACTGTTGTGATTCATGTAATATAAAAAAATCAATGAACGATTATCCATTTTTAAAAGTTAAATATTTTATATTTTTTATAAAAGATAACTATGATTGGATGTCTTTTCTTTATTAAATAAAAATAGAAAAAATTACTAAATTAAGAGATAATATAGTTACTCCAATATAATGATATCCGAACTTATTGTTCTATTCCATTGCTCTTACTTCTCTCAACAACAATAACAATAATAATATATGATTTTAATTATATTAAACAGGAATGCTCAATTTATGCAATAATGAGGATTAATCAATTTAAATCTTCAATAATATCGCATAATTAAAATTAATGTCTTTAAAATCATGAAAAGAATACACTATCTCAACAAATTAAAATAAATTTTAATTGATAAAAGTGCATATAAAAATTGCTACATAGTACATATTAACATTATATCAACAATAAATAAAATAAGCATACAACTTTAATAATTACATAGTATTATATATTCATATTTATTATTTTTAGATTATTTTTTGAATTCATATTTTTCATATAAGAAAAATGAACTTGAATATGAAAAATAAATATTCCATCATGCTTTTCTCTCCTTATTTCATATTGATTATGTGAATGAGAAATGATCTAAGTGTGAAATTTACTTACCATTATTATGATTTTTTTTTTCAGAACCATCATTATTATGATCATGTGTTGTAAAATCATACTAGTATCTTTAATAATTTTAGAGTTAAGTTATTTATTTTATATTTTTTCTTATTTAAATAGTAATAATTATGAAATAAGCAAAAAATTGATAAATTACTTTAATGAAGTATAATATTTGATATATTTTATTTTATAATGATAATCTTAGGAAAAGTTAATAATTAACATGTTTCATTTTAAAAAATACAAATAATTTTTAAAAATCATTTATAATGAATTGTTTATAATAAATTATAAACCAATAAGATACAAAAATTATAAATTTATATTTACTCTTTCTTAATTTATACATCTCATATCATACAAGTATTACATCACTTTTATTACAACTTGAACAAAGAACAAATCAAGATAAACATAGTCTTACGTATGTTTGAAAATAATGTCAGCTCAATTAAAAATATATTAAATACTTTTTTATCTTTGTAATTTAGTATTCTTTTCCATTTAAGTCCTTTTAAAATGTGTGATTTATTTTTCGTCCTTAAAACACTTTAAACAACCTTTTGAACAATAATAAAAAAGTATCCTCTAAAGAACTTTAAAAATGAAAAATAGGACAAACATATCTTGTAAAGACTAAAACAAAATTTTTTGTTGTAAGGATGAAAATGAAAAAAATAAGCTATGAAAAAAAGAAGATATTTAAGCTTTACAAATATAATTAATCTTTTTACTCAATTTTAATGTAATTATATTTAATATAATACTAAATATTTAAAAAAATGATTAATTTTTTAAATAATACTAAATACAAATAATATTGAGTACAAATTTAAAAAATTATAATTTAATTAAACTTATATATCGTCTAGGTATAAAATTCAGTAATTTATGATAATTTGACAATATTAATAATCAATATTTGTTTATTTATTTAATTATAAGAAAATCCTACTAAATATTTAGTTGGATATAATAAATTTATAACCATTTAATATATCTTCATTTATAATGTTATTTTATACTTTTTTTCTAAATCTACCGAGTTTTTGTAATGCTCTTGTTTTTCTATACCTAGGAAACTATAATATCAACCAACACTCAAGCATGATAATAAAAGATATAATAGAAAAAAAATTCAATAAACTTTAGGTCCACGGAGTATAAATACCACTTTTAATAATGATGATATAAATTAATATATTAACATTCTTCATTTCATTTACTTATTTATATTTCAATAAATATCTTTCAATACGACAGCTATGTATGTGCAGGCAGGTTGATATCAAGTACACGGTAATGCATAAAACTCCTGGAAAAAAGTAAAACAAAACACACCCACTGCTCCTCACAAGAACAAGGTTTCTTCAATGAAAAGTATTTATTATACAATACAAAATAGATAGTAATATTTTTAAACTTGCAAGCTAACCTCTGGACTATAAAATTACAACCAATTGATGTTATTTATCACTTGCAAATTGAGCATCTTGGCTTAATAAATTAAATTGTCACACAAGGTTTGTCGATCGTTCAAAAGTAAAGTGAATCATGATAATCACGTGCAAGTCTATCTCAGTTTACCATGAATCTCATGTACAATATACAATAATAATAATAATTATGAATTCACAGCTACTTTTTACTAGAAAATAAAAAATAATAATGTTACAAAATAAATTACATGTATTGAACAAGTTGATTTCCTAAAAACGATTCCTCTACATTTATAGCTTCATATATTTCGTCGTGTTACCGTTTTCACTTTTGGGTTCTGCCTGTCTACACATACAATCTGGCATGGGAAAAGTATATAGAGACTCACCAGCCTTTTTTAATTCAGTTCCCTTTTGATCACTATGACGAAGCATGTCTTTCATTTGCTGCTTGAATACTTCCCATCTGCAAAGTTAGTAAAAAAAAATCTAGGGGTAAGCTTTATAACGAGTACAGAATCCAGTGGGGTGGACATAAGTTGGGTAGAATAATAACATCAATCTTTCACACATGAAAAATACTTGATAAAGAACATTTACATGTCTACTTGAGAATCGACACTAGTTAGAAAGCAGACAAATCTAAAAGGTTGAACTTCTGTTTGTCCCATTAACAAAAATAATATGGCTCGTCTTTCATCATTGTTTGTTGAACCTTCATCTTTTCAGTCAATTATAAAAAAATTCGAGCTAGAAGTTTGCAGCTGTTCATATTTGATACTATCAGGAAAGACAAAGCACGGCCATAGTATCAGGGGCAGTTACATTTATGGAGGAGTACAAGAGTCACATTTTGCAGCCATGTTATTGATTTCTTTAGACAATTATTTACAATATAAGCAGTTTAGTTTCTATCAGCACTTAATCCATTCCAAATTCCATATGAATTGTACATTAACAAGAACATTCGCTCGTTAATATTTTATTGTATTTTGAGACTATTTCGAATGAATTGTAGATGACTCTACGAGCAAGAATATCCAGAAGACAATCAACCTTTATTTTTCCGTCAACACTGAGGTATTTGAATAATTAAATCTTTAGAGAATGATTAGAAATGTATTCGATATTGATTGATTAGAAGTTTTCTCTGCATAATAATATATAACAACAACCAAGACTTTTCCCACTAAGGTTGGCTACATGAATCATATAATGCCATAAAATTCCATGATGTATTAAGTACAAAGATAGACCATTTACCCCTAAATCTCTATATAATTTTCCTTAGTCTCCCAATACCACTTAAATATTGCTCTATCTTCCATCTGGTCAACCATCTTCAGCGGTGAACCTACAGGTCTTCTCTTCACATGTCCAAATCATCTACTTGAATGTAACTACAGATGATTGAATGGAAATCCTCAAGTGTTCTTCACACTTAGGCTCTATTTTATTAGAAAACATAGCTTGCTAAGTAAGTTGAAGAGAGGAAAGAACAAAATACAGAGCTCTGAAAAGAGCAGACAACAGGTATACAAAATACAAAAATAAAACGTAAGGTACATCATGACCTATTTTCCAACATTACCCCTCAAGCTGGAGCATATAAATCATATGTACCAAGCTTGGAACACAAAAATTGAATCCTAGGCACCCTTAATGACTTAGTCAAAATATCTGCAAGTTGATCATTAGAGCCAATTTTTTCTGCACTAATTTCCTTAGCCATTAGCTTCTCTCAAACAAAGTGGCAGTCAACTTTTATGTGCTTGGTTCTTTCATGGAATATTGGATTAGAGGCAATATGACGCGCTACCTGACTATCACAATAGATTTGCATCTGCTGAACTTCACAAAACTTAAGTTCTTGAAGAAGTTGTTTGATCCACATAAGTTCACAAGTAGCTGAGACCATTGCTCTATACTCAACTTCTACACTAGATCGAGCAACAACATTTTGTTTCTTGCTCTTCCAAGAAATCAAATTTCTTCCTATGAACACACAATATCTAGTAGTAGAGTATGAGAACCTGCCCAGTCAGCATCACAATACCAAGTAACATGGGTGTTTCCCTTATCTTCATTCAACAACCCTTGTCCTAGAGCCTTTTAATGTATCTAAGAATTAGAGTGACAACATTCCAATGGTTAGTGTAAGGATTCTACATAAATTGACTCACTACTCCAACTGCAAAAGAGATGTCAGGTCTGATGATTGTGAGATAAAGTCAGCATCACAATACCCAGTAACATGGGTGTTTCCCTTATCTTCATTCAACAACCCTTGTTCTGGAGCCTTTTTAATGTATCTAAGAATTTGAGTGACAACATTCCAATGGTTAGTGTAAGGATTCTACATAAATTGACTCACTACTCCAACTGCAAAAGAGATGTCAGGTTTGATGATTGTGAGATAAATTAGTTTCCCAATAGTCTCTTGTACCTCTCAGGATCTAAGAGAGGTTCACCCTGTTCTGCCATCAACTTTTGATTTGGATCCATGGGACTGTCAATAGGCCTACATCCACTCATGTCAGTCTCATTCAGAATATCCAAAGCGTACTTCCTTTGAGAAATAACAATGCCTTCGTTTGATTAAGCTACCTCTATACCAAGGAAGTATTTTAGACATCCAAGGTCTTTGGTCTGAAAATGGTTGAATAGATGTTTTTTCGGCTGAGAAATTGCAGCAGCATCATTTCCTGTGACAACGATGTCATCAAAATAGACGATCAAATAAATACACTTTCCTAATGAGGAGTGACCAAAGGAGATTGAATGATTTGCTTCACTATGTTTTAATCCAAATGCCTGTAAAGTTTGACTAAATGTCCCAAACCAAGCACGTGGGGATTATCTGAGGTCATAAAGAGATTTGCACAGTTTACAAACTAGCCCACATTCCCCTTGAGCAACAAATCCAGGAGGTTGCTCCATGTATATCTCTTTATCTAGGTCACCATGTACAAAAGCATTTTTTATGTCCAATTGGTGGAGAGGCCAATGACAAATGACAGTCATAGCATGAAATAAACGAACAGTGGTGAGTTTGGTGACAAGAGAAAAGGTATCACCATAATCAAGACCATACATAGATCTAAATGTATCCTTTTGCTACCAGTCCAGTCTTAAGGCGATCAACTTCACCATTAGGCCCAACCTTAATAGCATACACCCATCTACAACCGACCATCTGCTTTCCAGGAGGTAGGGGAACTAACTCCCATGTGCCACTGCTTTCAAGAGCCTGCATCTCAACAGCAATGGCTTGTCGCCACCCAAGGTGATCAAGTGCTTCATGAATATTTTTAGGAATGATGAGAGGTGATATGGATGAAATTAAGTTAAAATAGGGAAATAACTGGTAATAACTCAAAACATTATAAATAGGATGAGAATTCCTGGTAGACCTGATACCTTTCCTAAGGGCAATTGGCCACCTAGAGTCATCATCAACTGAAATCCTGGTAGACCTGGATAAGTGATTTTAGCTTATTCCAAAAAACTGATTTTAATTTATGTATAAGCTAATTTTAAATTATAAGAGAAACTTATTTCATTTTTTCTTCTTATTTTCTTTTTCTCCAAGTGTTTACAGAGACAGGGCTTTATTCCCTTGGATTTAACTCTATTTTTAGACAAATAATTATTGATATGGGTCTGTATAATGTAAATACATTCTTTACATTTATCGTAAGAATAATATTCAGTACTTCCTAAGTGTACCTTATATTAGGATTATCAAATATAGAAGCAATTTTCTCTAATTAGGATAACTGTCTTCTGGACAAATAAAGTTCATCTTCTAAATAAATATTTTACTGTTTGAATAAAAAAGTAACTGCAAAAACAAATAAAAACCAGGAAATGGCCAAAGTTGTACCTTATATTAGGATTATCGAATAATAGAGCCAATCTTCTTTTGTCGGGTTTTATTGTCTTTGCATGTCCACCATACATATAGCGCCTGTGACCCATCAAGAAGTGGGGGAAATTTCCACCTTGGGTTGTAACAAATACTTCACTATGAAGGCAAACAGTATAATCAAGAGCGGCCAACCTAGTCGAATGCCCCTACATCATAAACATGTGGATTACAGAATTTTTCCCCCATAATCACCTTTCTTTTCTACGAAGAATAAAATGAATTTTTCTTGTTTTAAACAAGCATAGATCACTTAAATACCATAAATTGAGCAAGCTCTTCTGGTGTTGCCAGCGTATTCTTGGTTTGTAATCGTGGAAACATCTGTTTAAGTGGTGCCATGTACTTCTGTTCTTTATAAATCTTTCCTGCTGCAACATATACTGAGGTTGTGTTATCAAAACCCATGCCTCTAAGCATCATTCCCACCTACAACATCAAACAAAATGAGGCGTGAAAATCATACCAGGACACATTTTTCTTTACATGATTGTGTTTTCCATTTTAATTTTGCATTTCAATATTTCTAAAGCTCAATTTTTGTATCTCCCCTTTTCCTTCTCAAAAGAATTTCCAGCAACCCTATCATAGGATATTGATTGCTACGGATCATATTAAAATTTCAAATTGTATCTTAGGGAAGCCTAACTAAATTAGCATGAATAAAATCAGGAAAACAAATGCCCATTTAATATCATGGGATGTATAGTTTCTTGGCCAACTACTATCACCACTACCACCCCCACTAATTGACCTCTTTAGAAAGGAAAAAACAGATAATATTTAAAATTCAGAGGAGTTCTATTTACTAATTATTTGGAATATATTACACTCAGGAATCTAAGTAGTATATTCAAATCAAATTTCTAGGAAAAAAATAGCAATAGAATATTTAGGTTTTAATGCATCAAGCATTTGTGGGGGGGAAGGGGGGACGGCAGGCAGGGGTGGGGGCAATGTGTGGAATCAATCATATAAGATGATGGTGAAATTAACAAGGATGTCATATATAGGATACAAGCAGGATGGCTTAAATGAAAAAAAGCATCAGAGGTTATTTGTGATTGCAAAGTACCAACCAAACTCAAAGGTAAGTTTTATCGTACAGCTATAATATATGGTAGTGAATGTTGAGCTTTAAAGGGACAACTTGAGAGAAAAGTCAGAGTAGCAAAAATGAGAATGTTAAAATGAATGTGTGGTCATACAAATACGGAATGACGTTATACAAGAGAAGATTGGTGTAGCATCCATTGAGGAAAATGATGACAGAAAATCGGCTAAGGTGGTTTGGTCATGTACAAAGAAGGCCACAAGAGGTGCTAGTTAGAAGAGCAGATTGCATGATTCTTGCCCTGGGGAAAAGAAGAAGAGAGAGACCAAAAAGGACGTTCGAGGAAATCATCAAGGGAAATCTTAAACTTAATAATATTTTTAACTATGATTTTTAACCATGCTAAATGGTGTCATGTGATCCACGTAGCCGGCCTCACCTAATGGAATAAGGCTTTGTTGTTGCAAAGCATCAAGCATCTCCATTTTTTCTATCAAATGAAAAAAAGCATAATTGTACAGCCAAAGCACGAGCAACAAATAATTTCAAAATTTTGCATTTGATTTTTTTATTTTCCCAAGGATATTAAACAGCACAAATATGAGGAAAAGAAATGGAAACAATGAAGAAACCAAAAAAGGAAGGACAAGAATTTGTAACCACGTACCTCTAAAGGAGTCAGTGGGCATCTTCCATCCACACGATTTGCACCAGGCTTTATTATCCTATGCTTTCTTCTGAATTTACCTCGCCAACTCCTTTCACGAGCAATATCCATTTCATGTTTCTCCTCCTCCCCACCATCATACTCACAGCATGAAAATGCAACCATATCCTTTATACAAGGACAAAACAATTATAATAAATAATACATAATTAATATAAAACCAAAGAAGCAAAACACAAAAAAAAAACTCACATAATTGACAATAGCCTATTTATTAACAATTTGCAAAAGGTGGCAGCAAAAAGAAACTGATTGATATTAAATCATACAATAGACATATAGTCAACTCCAATCAGATAAACAAATACCAAAAATTAACATATAGATATAAGGGAAAATCATAAAAATAACCTAAATTATCCTAAACTATATTTATTCCACATCATTATCCTCCTCTGCTAAAACCCTATTCTGCAGAGGTAAACATCTATCACTATTTCAAGAGGCGCAACAAGAAGATGTTATATCCCCTCATGCAATTTACAGAGAGCAACATGCAGGCTTATCCATTGCTCAGAACAGCATATCCACAAGAAAAGAGATGCAAACAACTATTCTCATATTTGATGGTGTTGGAGACCACTAAGTGCCTCCTGGATCTGATTTTGTTTTATTCATTGAACACCTCCCCTGGATGAGCTAATTTCAGCAGCCTTCTATGACAGAAGCAGTCATTGGTGCTATTTTCATCGTTCTTGATCAGTGATTAGCATTCAGTGGATGAAGAAATGAATATTTGCAATATCAACAAGTGTGTTGTGTGTATTCCTGGCACACAGAAACTTTAGTGCTTGCCCAATTTACAGAAAAATTGCTGGAGAAAAGGCTTTTGGTGCAATGGGTAGTTGTACTTGCAGGACTAGGCTCTGAATAGCAATTGATTTAGAACCAAGCGACCAAAACACACAGGAAACTCAAAAGTTGACAATAGTCTGTTTATCAATAACTTGAAAGTCTTGGTCTCTTTTGCAAGAAAATAAAACAATCAATAGGGTATTTATAAGTCATAATCAGAAAGTAGGCATATAGTCAACCTCACTTCAAATATGAAAGCTAAAATATAATGATTTATCTAGGGAATAGGGATGAGGTAAAATCCTTAAACTATCATCCTTTCCGTTAACAAATATTATTCTAAATTATGCTTATTCATTATGCATCAATACTGTATCTAGTAAATCCAACATCATAAGTACAAAGATATTAGAAAAACACCTCCTCGAAACGAAGATGCACTGAAACATATTTCCCTCCACTATGGGAGCTATATTTAACCATCCGATCAACCATGCTTTCTGCAAGTGTTCGTATAGGTTCTGAAAATCTAAGAGCTCCAAAATTGGCAAAGCACCTAAGCCCTTGGATTTTTGAGGGTACTGCTTGAGCTAATCTGTTGGAGAAAGGTGCAATGCGAACAGCCCTGCAACAAGCATGAGCAAATTCCTCTTAGGAGCCATGCACAATATATGGCGAACTGGCTGCAAGAAAGTGAAAAATAGTGGTAGTAATAATAATAATAATAAAATATCATATTCAATAAAATGACTACAAATGTACTTTTTTTGAGGATCAGGGCAACTGGGGGTTGGGGGGGATCTCTTGTGAGCACCACAAAACCAACGACTCTTTAGGCATTTAGATATTTAAATTTAAATCATCTACTCAAACTTTCATATAATGTTATCCTACTGCATTTCCACTTTCATTTTTTAAATGTGTGTTTGCATAAGCCTAAGTGATACCAGATTTCTAAAGACATTATCACTAAGTAATCAGAAATTTATTGTTGTATGACATCAAAATATTCATCAAATCGGAGTGAGATTTAGATGACAAAGAACAATATTATAGTACCATTTAAGAACATCTATAAAAAGAATCAGCATTAGAGCATAGGAGAAACCTTTGCTGTGCGAATACATAAGTGTATTGTCCCTTATGCCTCTTTCTTATTTATGTTAGATTTCAGCTTAAAACCAACTGGCATTAAGTGAAGTTGTCCAATAGATATATCAGTTGTACCCCCAGAATTGAGGTAGATGATGCGAAACTTCCTAACACGCCCCCTCCTCCATAGATGCCTGCCAGAACAGGCGATAACCAAGATGGACTATAGGCTCTGATACCATGTTAGAATTAGAGGACATAACTGAAAATCTGTGTATTTCTCTTGTTATTCATTAACCCAAAGACTGTGCGTACATATAGATACAAAAAGATAAACTAGTAAAAAGGAAAAGAAAATCTAATCTAAATCTTAGAGATATAATCCTACTAGATAAGATAAGACTTTCCTAGAAATAAGCTATCACATCTCTTAATATCTACCATATCATAAACAGAATCATATCTTATCATATCTCCTAAATCTCTATCATATCATATCTTAACAATTTATACTGTAAGAATGGGTTGTGTACAGCATGCTAGTAAAAATGCAGCAAAAGTCAGTAAAGTAGTATTACTATATACAGCTACTAAGTTGTCAGGGATATTGTACAGCAATTAGCTGTTACTTGTTGGGGACCAAAAATCAGGTATTTAGCAGTGTCTATGTTCTATGTACAGGCTTTGGATTGTTAAGTCCTTTCCTTGAACTGGTTTTTATTGTTTGGGATTTTATTTACATTAATGGGTTGTGGAGTTCTCGTTCCCCCGGTTATGACTAATACAATTTAAAGAAGGCACGTATTCAGCCATCAAAGTATCAGTGAATGAAGAGATTATATCTACGAAAACTCAAGCAGCCAGACATGAGATGAAAATTATTTTTGATTTGTGAGCATGACATATTTCTATCTTATCTGGCTACCATTTTACATCTTTATCATATGAAAATATATATTAATTACAATTGAGAATAATTGAATTAATTGTAAAGATAAAAATATTTAAAAACACAGCAGAAACTGCTTTCATACTAGAAGAATTGGAAACCAACCAATGGTGAGGAAACAGAAGAAGATAGAAATTAGATAGGCACTTAATTACAATTGAGAATAATTGAATTAATTGTAAAGGTAAAAATATTTAAAAACACAGCAGAAACTGCTTTCATGCTAGAAGAATTGGAAGCCAACCAATGGTGAGGAAACAGAAGAAGATAGAAATTAGATAGGCACACACCCCATTTCCAAAAGCTGAGGAAGGACCTTCTGAAGATAGTGAGCTGAACTGGACCAACCTTTTACTCTAAGATTGACAATATTACTTATGTTATTGTCAAATCGTTGAAGTATGTCATCAGGGAGTTCTCTCACCACATGCACACGATTTCCAAGTGATTGTATGAAGAAATTTTCATCGAAAATGTCACCAAAATTGCTGCCAGATATTAAGGTGAAGCATAAATTTTCAAATTTATAATACACAAACAATGTCACTAAGCATTAGCATGGAATCGTGGATTATAAAATGACCTTTCCATTAACTTTTGATTGCACAAGAAATATATATTAAAAGAAAATTCCATATAGATTATTATAAAACTAAAGGACTCAGTTCTACATATACAAAACTTAACCATGGTTGCACTTCAGATGTATCGGTTATCGACAAAAAAGGAGTCAAAATATCCTATCCAAAAGTAGTTCCTTTAAATGCTTTAGAATAAGCCACTGGAAAGTGGCAACTAATGTAATGGACTCTGAGTTCAATATTTGTAAGTTGTAACTGTCACTATGAGCTTGGCATCTGTACCACTAAGTTTAAGTCTTTAAGATAATTTCTGAAGTTCAGAAGGTCAAAGTGGTTTTCTGTTCCAAGTGAATGTGCTACCAACATTTTCAATGGTCACAAAAAATGTCAGAAAGTAAAAGACCAAAACCAAACTGATTTATGCAGTGCATATCTATTCCCAATGTCCAAAACTTATCAATTTGTCTACAGAGATAAATTATAGAGAATGGAGGTTATAAGTAAAAATTAAGAAATTGTCCATTGTAGAAAAACAAAAGGATGCTCTACATGGTACCTGACCAGCTAACCTCAAAACAGCAAAATTCATACTAAGGTTAAAGATATGCCTTCAGCCCTTCACTAAGATGTGTTGCATTAGTTGATTAATTTCTTCCTACGCATAAATTACAATCCTTAAACTTAAAGCCCAATCCAAAGATTTCATCTAAAAAGAAATCAAACACAAGATGATCTTCCATCTTCATACCCCTTAACCGTTCTGAGCTGATATCCCATCTGACCTATCCTGCATGCAAGTCATATAAATGGCAAGCATAGAAAAAGTAGAATACTGAACCATGATCAATTTTACAAATTCAGACTCCTAGTATGTAAATGATAAGGTTTTAAAAAAGAGGGTACTAGAGCCACAGCAAGGATTAACTGCCATTACAACAACAACAACAAAGCCTTATCCCACTAGGTTTAACAGCCATTAAACATGAATAAATTATGCAACCACCCTAATCACGTCATCAATTTTAAAATTAAGCATAACAAAAGAAATTACCTTGAGTCTCGCCATACACTATTTAAATGAAATATAGGAATAAGAAGAGTTGCATTTAGTAGTCCAGCCACAGCAACTGCATCACATATCTGCACGAAGAGTAGTATAATAAGTGCCAAAACAATAAGGATATGTCATGTAGATACTAGATAGCAATTTGTAGCATCAATGTCCATCTAATTTTATTATTCGTGTAAGCCTGACAGTCTATCACCATACATCCATTCAGAGCAAAATGACACAAGGACAAACACCAGGAGAAAAAAATATGCACCAACCTCATAAAGCCCTCTAGATTTAACTCATTAGGTATCCATTTTCGAAACAAATGATTGTTGTAGAAAATCACCATTAACAGCATTCTAATCCCTCCTACCTACACGATTCAAATTCCCTTCTGCACCCAATCACAAGGGCTCAATCACATGTTTCATATACAGAATGGTGATTCCATGTGATGACTGATGAAAATGGAATGAAATGGCCATTTCCATTTTCCAATACAGTTTGGTACATGCAAACAAAGATAAAAACTAGGAACATTCAGGTTTATTTATTTACTCCTCAAAAACAAACTATTGTTCAGAAAAGAAGAGCAACATTATTATTTGCGAGGAAAGGAAAAATGTAAGGGTGTAAAACAATATTTGTAACAAGAAAAAATGAAGTGTGCAAAGCCATTTTGTAAAGTAGAATGAGTTTTCTCATTTCAGAGAGCATGAAATCTCAATCCTATCTCTCTATGAGGAAATGGTATTCCATGCTTCATTCATGGTTCTATATAATGAGGCCTTGAATTGAATGGGAGCCCCTCATTACATGGAATGGAATACTGAACATGATGTAAGAATCCCAGATAAATAAATTCAGTAAAAATAAAATCTTTCGTTTTATCAATAGGCATACCGACAAGCGTTGCTGATTCAATCCACCATTTGCTTCAATTATAAGGAACCCATTTGACTTTGGCAATTCTATAAGATGACAAGAAAAGAGTTAGCAAATTCCTCCAACAAAGACAACAAGGACATAAGATAAAATAAATAATCGAGATTCTAGAACTAAAAGTGAACTTGGAAATAAATCGAATGTGAGGGAGCCAACATGACAAAGAAACAAAATTGACTAAAAGAGGAAGAAAAAAAATCCATGCAACAACCAACTAAAACCAATTTTCCAAGTTTGGACAATTTGTTTTCCAGAGAAGAAAAGACCTATTTCAGGAACACTTCTGTTAGCACAGGGCTTCCACTCTCTAAGCTCCTTTTTAGTCCATGCTCTCATCAACTGCATGATTTACATCTCAGTTAATTCCAGATAGGAAAGCAGAACAACAAATTGTTTATCAAGGAATAGTGCAGTACCACATTGAGAGTAGTTCCATTATCAGCCTCCATGAAAGGCCACAAGTTTTGGAAGAGCTGAGGACTCCTATAAACAGAACCGGGAGGAGCACGCTTGTGTACAAGAACGACGCCGTTCTTTATACTGACGACATCGATGCTCAAGGAACCCATATACAACAGCATTCCCGAAATGTACAACAAAGGAGCGAAGAGAAGCAAACCACGCCTTCTAAAAACTGCCGACATAAGAATAAAGACCAACTTCTCCATGGAATTGCTCTCCTTCGACGAACACCAGCTGCTGCTCTTGCTCCGGCCGTGCCGGAACCGAGGAGACGACGGAGGCGACCGCGCTGCTCCGCCCAGGCGGCTGTAACCATGCATTTGGTTTGGAATGGAGGATTTTATTTGAGATCTCAATTTCCTTTCAGGCAAAAAAATTAGCACCCAGACAGACACATTACATTGGTTGAAATGGATTTGAGTGCGTGTGCGTGTGCGTGTGGTTGAAATGGGAAAGAACGGCGAAAATTGGGCTTTTTTTCTTCCTTACAAAACAAAATAAAAAGTTCCGAGAAAAGGGAAAGGGGTTTGTGTTTGTCGGTAAAAATGAGCGAGCGAGAGACAAGTAGCACTACTCGGACTCCGTTATTGGTGGTGGGGAACAAAACAAAGAGCTTGCTGTTGGGTTGGAAGGAACTACTAAAGATGATCACGTGCAATCTGCGTGTCCATTTTACAAACACACAACATCCCTCAGCTGCAACTATTCCAGTTCAATTTATTCATTTTTTTATAAACCTGTTTTTTAATTAAATAATAAATTAACTCTAATTTGACAGTAGGTTTCATTGTTTAAATTTTATAAGTTTGATATTGATAGCTTATGAATAATTTTTTATTTATTTTTTTTCCTTTTTTAGTTGTGAAATGTTCAATTAATAATAGAAACTTACTTTATATGTACACATATTATTTTTGGATGAATTCAATCATTTGTAAGACTGATTTTTTTAATTACACGATTAAATATTTTTAATTACATTATAAGAATAATTATAAAAAATTATATTGTTGAAAAATACAAATTGAATTAGTGGTGTTTTATGTGTAGTTGTATCGGATATTGGTTTGCACTACACTTTTGGATTACTATTTTCTCTTGGACGAAAATAAACAAAATCGTGATTCTGTTACATAATTGGAAGTGAAAAAAATTAACAATAAAAATATGATTGTTATACACATGTATAACAGAATTGCATTTTTAATGTTATTTTTTTCACCCTTGAATCACACAATAGAATTGTGATTCTCTTGTACAAATATATAATGAAATCACAATTTTGTTTTTATTTTATTTTTCCACCCTCAATTGCACAATGAAATCACGATTTTGTTGCGTTATTTATTTTTATCTACTTTGTGCAATGAAATCACGATTCTATTGTGTATGTGTTTTATATACAAAGTGTTTTAATTATTAAAAAGTAAAATTTAATGAACTATATTATAATTTAACAACCATATTTATGATGGTCTAACAAGTCAACAGTGCCCTCCTATAGCTAAATGTAATCCGAAATGTCTATTTTGTTGGCACAGTCTTGATTGTTGTTGATAATTGACTCACAAGAGAATCGTATAAGATGCTAATAAATACAAGTGGCTTGAGGCAGCTCAATGCATTGTGGTGATATTTTACTTTATTGGGTTGAAGATGGAGGGAGTCGATGTTGTTGTGTACTATGACGGTGATGTGGTATCAACTTCATAGGGGGTATTGTTTGAATGTCATAGTGATCCTAAATTCATTAAAATTAGTGAGAAAAATGTCATTTGTTGCTTTGAGAAAAAACGGTTACAGATGTCATCAAAGGTGAAAGAAACTTATTTGTGGTTTTTTTTACCGTAAACATATATATGTAGGTGACGGTTACATTGAGTATGACTATATGGAGTTCAAATATCACAATGAAAAGGAGAATATGTTTTTCATCTTTCCAGAGTTTAATTCCAAAGGATAGATTGAGTTATATGCAATGGTTGGTCGATCTCGAGAAGAAATTCTTGTTCTGCTGCATAAATAAAGAAAATCAAGATTTGTCGAAGAGATCAATGCTCTAATACGTGGATCAATGACAACAACAAGCTTTAATGAAGATGATAACTATATGTAATCATGTTTTTAATTGATGAATTTTATGTTTGTTGTTGTTGTCGATGTTGTTTGTTTTCTAAGTTTAATTGAAATTTCATTCTTTATTATATTACTAGGTGTGTGTTGTTTGAACATAAAAACATGGAAAACATAAACAAAATATAAGTTCATAGAACATAAAAAAAAAATTGTACAAACAACAACAACAACAACAACAACAATATAATAATAATAATAATAATAATAAGAAGAAGAAGAAGAAGAAGAAGAAGAATGACAAATGTCTTAAATAATGCTCAACTACTTCTATGGTCACCTCTGTTGGGTTTCTTCCTCAGTGGTCGCTCCTTGACTAAGCTACATCTAGTTGTAACACCCTCATGTGCCATCAATAGAAATTGTTGTACGACCTAATGGCTATTTGTGCCTTCTGGTACAGCTCGCATGTCCAACAATCTCTTTATGGACACTAACATCATCTAAAATCAATTGTACATAAGTATTTAACAACACAGTTAGTAAGCAACACCATGTGCATAATCTGGTATTTAATGACAATATTGTTTGCATTATCTAATACAAGTAAACAACACCTTGTACATAATCTGGTATTTGACCACCACTAGGTTGTGGATGAGACTATGGTTGTGGTTGTGGCAGGATACGTACAATACTACGTAGTGCCTCTCCCTCTTATGGCAGAATTTGGTATGAATATGAATGCTCATAATACCAAGGCAAGTAAAATGCAATATAGGTCAATGGAACCCATGTGGAACAACCTCGCCCAGCGGCATCACACGTTGCTCCTGCTCGTCCAATGCCTCAATATACTTCTCATATGCAGGACACTCCAAGGGAATCCTTTGTACGTACCCAAACTACCTAAAAATCCTTTTTTATAGATACGATCGCATGTTTATCTCAACTTTAATGTACCCAAAGTAGTATGCCTGGTCCTCAAAAGGTTTAAGGTCTCTGTGTGATACATATCGGGACCAAACAACATCAATCATTTGCAACCAATCCAATGCCTCCTTAGTCACAATAACATTTTCGGTACCCCCTTAACAACAACCACCTAGCTGCAAGCGGCTGCTTGTGGTCATACTCCAACACCTTTTCATCGGCTGGAATGGTTGGAAGATGCTCAAACATATATGCCTGTAAAACATAAAAATAATTTTATCGTCATATAATATTAACAAAGAAACAATTAAGTACACATAAAAATACTTACCATGAGAAGTGTCATATAACCTACCATCTGCTAGCTAGCATACTTGTCACATACGATAACTAATCATAAAGAAATGCAAGTGCAACTACTCCTTAAGCGTACTTGTTGCCACGATCTAGATCATTGACGTACTGCATTTAGTATATATGTACATGCGTCGAACTCTTATCCGCAAATATGGTATTGTCGAGCAAATGCAACAAATACACCCTTGTAGCCCAAACATACAATGCACTAGCAACATAGGTGTGATATAGCCCCTCTAGCCAACTCAACAACACCATGCTGCCTACTGACGTTGCAACATCTGTTTTATGGTCTGTCATAATATCAAGATTTAACCTTAATAGATCTTTGATAACCTTCTTGGTGTAGCTCATTTCTACGTGATCAAGGATACAACCTCTGATAGGTAAATGTAAAAGACATGACACATCATCGAGGGTGATGGTCATCTTTCCAATTGGAAGGTGGAAAAATGAGTTCTTTTTTGTGTCATCTCTTAATAAAGGTATTGACTATGCCTTTTATTTGTGGATGCGCACCACGCATCATACAAACCCTTAAGCCTTTATCTATCCATGTACCTTTTCACCGTCGATTAGGTAAGTTAAGGCAATTTCAATTCCTAACATCAAAGTCTAGTACAATTTCAATTCGAATATAGGATTTGAACTTGTTTCTATCTAATCCAAATCCCTAAAAGCTAGATTCACCATTCCTAACATGCATCTAAGCAATATGATCACATTAATTATGAGAATTGATTAGAAAAACATTGATTACATACTTGAATTTTACTTCAATCTCTCAATAACTACATATTTTAACTCATTTGGATCATGAAGGATTCAAATAGAACCTCAAATGAGTAACGATGGAGGAAAATGGGAGAGAGGGATAATAGAGAAAAAAGAAAGAAGAGAGTTTGAGATTTTATTTATGAAATTGTCTAATGTACTAAAAGTCTACATGAATGATGTTACAAGATCTTTAAATGGAGTTGAGATTACATTAAATTTTTGCGCCTCAGAGGATTTTTGCTGCAGCGAAACTACACTTATGAACTAAGAACTTTGTACTTGATCTTCATGCTTTTGGACCTTTATTTGTTGGGGTGAATAGATAACTCATTATGGTGAGTTTCTCTTAATTCCAAAGTGTTAAGCTTTGTAGATTTTTTGTGGCGAAATGAAAATTCATTGTGAAAAATATCTATGAATTCCAATTGATCGAAAGTCTTGCTTCATTGTGGTGAAAGCTTATCTCGCTGTGGCGAGATCTTCTCTACAACTTTTTATTCTTTAATAATCAAAATCTACTTTTGTAACATCAAAATTTACACAAGAATCATAAAAAATTATCTTTTTTAGTTTTTAAAACCATTTTATACAATTAATCAACAAAAAACAACAATTATGTATGAAAACTCTAAAGAAAATGTAAGATAATTGCTCACAAAATAAAGTGTGAAAAAATTTATCAGTAAGACATAATGTCCCAATGAATGTTTTGGGAACTCTAAGGGTGGGTTAGATATTTCTATCTAAATACCCCTTTTACTTCTTTCTCATGGCTTGTCTTTATTGGGCTTGTAATAAATTTTTTGTACCAATATCATTAATACCCCATAAAATTCTTTCTTATTCCACAATATGAAGTTAATTAGTTGGTCATTAGAATGTGATTGAATAGTAACACTAAAATTGATCAGATTATTTTTTGCACAAGCACACTTTACTTCTAACTTTTCTTTTAGCATGGAAAGCAGTAAGCTTACAAGAGCAATACCTTTTCTTCTTAAGTACCTTGATAAAACATTTTTTTAAAGTAAAAACTCCAAGTAGCCTTGTATTCTACTTCTCAAGATCATTCTTTCAACATCACAGATACTGTTAGATAATAGTTTATATTTTTTACTTTTTTGCTTAAAGTTGGTGTTCCTTCAAAATATTAAAACAGTTTTATAAAAACCTCTTGACCAAATATCAAATATAACATATTCTAAAACAAATTTTAAGCTCACAACAACAAAAATAAACAAGAAGTTGTAGGGAAAAAAATCAAACCCCCCCCCCTCGATCTAGGATATGTCCAATACCTACACCTGTATGCTTTCTCCACTAAAACCAAACACTGAACTGTGGTATTCTTTCCTTCTTGATGCCTCCACAAGCTCCTACAACTAGTTTTCTCTAAACGTCTATAGACTCCACTCGAGTATTACTTTCGAAAAGCCTTTTTAGGCCTTACTCTAAGTATTCTTTCACAAAGCCTCTTCAAGCTTCCTTAAATATTCTTTTGAAAAGCCTCTTTAGGCTTCACCCTAGTATTCTCTAAGCCTCTGTAGGCTCTACACAAGCATTCTTTCAAAAGCCTTTCCAAGCTTCACACTCTTAGTTGCAACCGCTACGGGACTCACACAATATTTGATGTGTTCACACTAAACTTCAAAAGCAACAGTCTCTTGAGTACTCTTCTGAGTTTTATCCCTATAATCCTAGGGGTGAACTCTATACCTTATAGGATGCCTTTTACTAAGGCTCAATTGATGAAGTTGTTTACACTCTTTCAAATTTGGCTTAACTAGCTCCACCTAGAGTGTGTGGCTAAGGAAGATCCTAAGGGATGAGCTCACCTAACCTTACACTATTTTTTTTGGCACTCCTTCCTTACAAGTTGCTTCATCAAATTCAATAAATTTACAAAATGATCTTAAAGCTACTTGTTATTATCGTGGGAGGTTGAATTCAACTTTCAAATGTTGCATGAGTTATCCAAGTTCCTAGAAGTAGGTTTTTTGTACACATTCAACCTTTTCCTATTATAACTCAATGATTTGTCTTTTTCATCTCTACTCTTCTTCACTGTCAGCCAACTTGCACTCTTGAATATATTTGTTGAATGATTGGTTGAGAAAGATCCGTTGAGTGCTAGCTATTGGTTTTAGTGGTTTCCACATGGTTTCAAATTTTGAATCATGGAAAGTCTTTTGGAGATGCATTGTTACTGCAATACAATGTGCAACAATCTCCCTTCTACTTGATTGTTGGTTCTTTGACTAACTACTTTGCAATTCAACTTCTGATGATCTTTAAGTTATGTGTAGCTTCTAATAACAAACCCTTGACTTAAGCTACCCCCAACATCATGCCTATGATTATACACAACTTCCAAAATTTGCATTTTGACTTAGAAAACATAATTGTCTTTCCAGGTTATGAACAACTCTCCTTCTAGTAGTCATAGTTTTGATTGTACAATTTATGTCATGAAAAGCTTTCACTGTAGGTCTATGCTTCACACATGTACTATACTTCTAAATATGTCTTGCCTTAATGGAGAACACTTAAAATAACCATTAATAGCTAAATCCAATAACTTGCGATTTTACTTCATAGTGGCTTGTCATCATTAAAACATTAGATTTTAGAGGAACTTAGTCTCAACACAATGATTATGCTATTTTACTCCCATTATAATCTCATGATCTCATTCTCATTTTAATACCTTCCTATCACAACTGCATCTTGTTAACTCATATTCCTTAGTTAACAACATACATCCTTACACCTATACTAGTCCCAACAATGACTCATATGACACCATTATAAGTGTAACCTTCATCATACCCTTAACCTTGATATCATAACAAATCACATTACAAGTCACAACAAAATTTTTCACGTATAAACAACATATTAAATATGGGATAGAATCATACATGAACTTCACACAAGTACAAGACAATACACACATGACACACATATCACAAAACCATATAAACCGAACACACTAACAATGGTGCACAAATGCAATTCAATGTCTTTCCTTCTTCTATTATCATATGTATGTGGTACCATTCAAATATCTCTTTGTGAAAATGGCCTAGGAGTACATGTTAGTTGGTAAATCCACTTTGGACATCAACACTAACACTCTTAACTAGAATGACAATCCTAGTGGTGCCTCACAATTACCTAACTTTGCAAGGATACACCAATCCATGGGATCAACATGAGTTTTAAGGAGATTCACACCATGTAAAGACCTCATAAAAAAACAATACAAGCTTTAAGGTCTTCCAAAGTCTCCCTATGTTTCAATTCAAGTGTGTCAACTTCATCAAAATTTCATCAACATCATCTTTTTCGCGTATTGACTCTTATGATGTATTTTATGACAATCACATTGTTATGTTTCTTAAATATGTTATATTCTATCCTTAAACACGATTTTAAGAGTATTTTTGAACTATTTTGATCAAGGTTTGATCTTAGCATGGCCATGAAAGAGATTGACACTTAAAACATCACATAAGAAACATTGAACATCTCACTAATTGACATTGAGGAAGACTTGTAATTGACTTGTATTTTTTTAAGTATTCGACGTATATTTTAGTACCATACTTGTATTTGATATTATATTAGTATTCGAGTCTTCTTTTTTAGTAGCATTGAGTTTCCAATCTTATTTGTCAATTAACTTTAGTTGTATAACTATTCATCCAAGGGTATAAATTTAAATTAATCCAATTCTAGAGTTTGGTTTATGAAATTGTTAAATTTTTATTATATTATGGAAACTAAGTCATGCAATGTAATAAAATGTTAAAAATTATAAAATTAAATTAATTTTATTACTTTCCAAATTTTAGTCTTTCAAATGCATTTATTTTTTTAAGAAGATTTGGACCTAAATTTTATTAATTCTATCTCTAAATCTAAATATAAGCAAATTTAACTAACTTACAGGAATTAAGAAAGTTGGTTAATGTCATTTAATTCTTTTAATGACATTTAAAAATATTTTTTTCTCTAAAGTGTCTTTCATTAATATTTAATATTAAAAATAAAAGAGAATCATTAAAATTATAATTACAATTAATTAAATGATATTTTTTGGATAATATCATTGAATAAGGTTAAAGTTGTTAAAATTTATTTATATTTAAATTCAAAAATATTTTTTTATATTTAGGTCTAGAGGCAGTATGTTTCAGAAATTAACTTTTAAAGAAAGTATTTTGAAATATTATGAAAATACGAAAAGGAAGCAAAGAAAGAAAAAAAAAATTAAAAAATGCCTTTAAATGGCCCATTCTTACTCTTATTATTTTTATCTTATTAAGAGTCACGAATCCCAATAGGAAGTACTACCAAGAAAGTCATATATGCAAGACAGACACCACACAAATGCCTTTTATCGAATTATTGTCTCTAGCCACCTACTTTGGTTGCCTTGATCTAGGCACTCCACTCGATCTTCTCAAATTTTTCTTTTCGCATTTTCTTCCTCGCAACACGTGCAATGATTTTTTTAATTTATTTATCAGGTAACCAAACATAATCAACAACACAATGTTTTTTTTTTCTGATTTTTTTAGGGCAACCCTAATTCACGAGTCTGCAAATTGTTGTTATGAATGAAAAAATGATAAGCAGTCCTTGGACACTAGCTAACGAGTTAAAGAAGCCAAAAGAAAAAAATATATTAAAAAATATATATCACATAAAATATGCAAAAAATTGATAAAATGAATTCAATGTTACTTATGTCATATAAGACTCCGATCCAACATTACTATATATTATCAATGATCTTATATATAAAAAACAAATACTTAATTTATTAAGATTAATAAAAATATTCAAATTAATTATTTTTAATTAATATTATCATAAATTTAAATTTTATTTTAAAAAAACTCATAAAATTGATTAGTTTAAGTTGTGGTTAGACATCATTACCAATTCAATGGTGCTGGAGCTCTGTCCTTTAGATAAAATTCGAAAGTTTAATCGTAAAATGCAGCCAACAGAACTTATTCTCATACTTACATCAAACTATTCTAACAAGCATAATTACAAGAACGAAGCAAGGTACAGTTCCTCTTATAACAATAGAGTAGGACAGGAGGATAAATTATCTACTTATTTGGCATTAAAGTGAACATCGGTAAATTTGACTTTGCAGCACCTTGATTACACGTTCTTCATTTGTCTCTAAATCTGAAACCATACATTAGTACCTACATGTCTTGCTTTGGCTTCCGGCTCAATTCGGAGTAATGGCCACCCATTAGCTGCAAAATCTCCTCCCACAAACTTTCTGACGGATCTGATAAAGCCCCACAAAGCAAACTTGAGCTACATGCAGCTACATACCAATAATCTGACTCAATCTCATCTCTCAACTGATCCAGTTGCCATCCGGCATAACCAACAAAGAATCTGAAGTCATGAGGCTTGAGAATCCCCTTCTTCACAAGCCCTGCAGCATCATCCAAACTGTTTCGAGATCCAAAACATAGCCCAGGGATTACCTCTTCAAATCCTGGAAGCTTCATCTTCTCCTCTGTTTTCAACAAAACCATGCTTGCCTCAAGAGGTCCGCCGAAATGCAGAGAACAATCAGAGAAGGTAGTTAATAGATCATGATTTGTAGGTTTCAAGTGTTTGATCTTTTTGTGAAGAGGACGGTTGATGACAATTCCAAAAGGCCCTCCTTGATGATGTCTAGTTCCAGATCTGAGAAGGAGAATAACAGTTCTTTCAAAGGTGCGAATGCCATCAAGCTTTTCGGTAGCCACAAGTACGCAACCAGCCTCAGGTACTGGAATAGGATGAGCCCACTGTGTTCCAAGAGGTTTGGAATTGGGCAATGTTCCACCTTGATTGTGCATGTCAGCATCTGATATTTCTTTCTGTAAATGAAGTGAAGAAAACTCGGTTAATGAAAATATAATGTTTCAGTAAATTACTGTATTGCTTAGATATGCACAATCATAAATGAATGCCTCCACATCAATAATTAGAAGTATTACAAGTATCAAAAAGTCACAGAATACAGAAAGTGCAATACTAATAAAAGGAAATTAATCAACCCTGTAGGGCTTAAAACCTGGTCACCAATATAAATCATTAAACAGGTTAACAGAACAGGTGTAGGCAAGTTGTCTGACTCAATCAAGTGTCCTAGATTGATGACAAATCCATCAAGAGGAGACGATTCTCCAACTATCAAGCATGCTTATATGACTGTAACAAAGCACAGGAATTACTCTAATAGATGTTTTAAAACTTATTTCAAGATTCATGAAGTTGACCCCTTCTACTTAAAATGACATGCAAGAGCTACAGAGCAATTAAGAGAAGATGACAGATATAGATCCCATTTAGGAATGAAAGCATCACCAGCTCATCTCTATATAGCTTTGCCCTGAACTCGCGCCAATCCAGATTAGTATGGTGGCATTTCTCAGAGTTGTTTTCTGATTTGTTGCCATCAGAAGAATTGTTCCCTCTAGTACCATCTCCTTCGGGAATGGACCGTTCTTCATTGCCTGTAATGATCAATATACCCATATAAAAAAGGAACTCATGTAAAATTATATTATTATCAAGAGAAAACAATAAAATGAAAAGGAATAATATGATTTTCATTATAATGTCAATACTTATCTGAGTTATCAATCCAAAATCTCATCCTTTTTGTCTATGATATATTTCTACCAAGTTGTCTCCAAAAACTCTATACTCAAGAAGCATCAAGAACAGTACAATAAAAGACCCACTAGTTTTCACCAGACAGAATTACTAAGCCTATCTCATAGAAAAGCTAGACAATGGCTCTTTAGGTGTAATTTATATCATGTCAGAAAAATAAAAATCCACATGAAGAGAGAGTGAACAATGACAATCAACATATGTCGTCTAAATCATATAAATAACAGATAACACAACCTTAAATAGTGGAATGATGTACCTGTTCTTAATTCTAAAAAAGTTTCCAAATTCTGGCTATTCAAGCATGTGTGCAAACTTAAATTTTCATTTTATACATAAAAAATAACAGGTTCCTCAACAATATAGAGGCCATCAAGAATAGGCAACTAGATCTTTTAGATGCCATAAGGCAGAAAACATCAAAGAAACTATGTATCCCTATCTTCATGCATTAGTTGTAAAAAAACACCCATTTCTACAGTTCTGATGCATAAGGTAGAGTGATCTAAAATTTAATCATGTAAAGGAGTAAACTAAAAAATTAAGGAAAGCATTGTTCAATGCTGTGAGATAGGTGATGTATGGCTGATTAGTGGATAACAGAAAAGTATGTCTATCAAATCAAATAATTTAAACAAGCAAGGGAACTGTTGATTATACAGGAAAACCCCCCAATCTGTACGTGAGTAAACAGCTTCATTTTAATAGAAATTATTACTTTGACCTGAAATTGCTAATGTAGAATGAAGGTCCAAGTTAAAATATTATCGCAGCAAGGAGAGGGAAGCAATAAATAATATTACTTCCTTTCGTGACAAATATTGTAAGAAAAATAAATAACACCAACCAATTTGATAACAAAAACATTTGGCCTCACTTCTACCCTTCCCAAACAGAAAGAAGAGAAAGCAAATTTAGAGAAACAAAATATATCCTAGGTCCCTAAGAAAGAAAGTAGCATAAGAATGTGTAAAGATTTTTATACTGTCAACCAATTAGAAATCATCATGGGTATGACTTTTAAAGTGGTAATTACAAAAGTCAACAATCTTACCATACATGACAATCTATGATAGGATGATAGTATAAAAATCATTTACATAGCCAGCGTATTAAATCCAGTAGCACACATAGCACTAAGTTAAGAAACTATCACATTTAGAACTCCATACTGTCCATACTTCAGAAATGCCTCATATGAAAGAGGTAATTTTATCACCCAAACATGTCCACCTACAAACAAATGTAAATCACTGATTATTTTAATGTAGTTATCATGAAATGTTTTCTCACATTACAAATATGTATCAAGTTTGTAAGAAAGAACACAAGATTTAAGTGACGCGATTGCAAAACTATTCACTTGTAGTACATATTATAAAAGCATAATATAACACCCAAGTTGGCAATTTTAAAACTGATCATTTTTTTTATTTGTTAAAGATTGAAAGAGATTTCAGAAAAACAGAGTTGACAAAATGGAAAGTGAACAATGAACTATTAAATCCTAATGATAAAGCTATGTTTAGAATTCAATTATGATCTGTAGAAGGGAAGCACAGTAATAAGCTAGATTCAATGAATTTCCAGGTCAAAGGGAGGGATGAAAAGCGGAACGGACAAAGATCCCCAAATAAATAACTGGGAACTTGGGCAGCCAAGGTAAAGTTATTATTAGTAAGAAAGGAGGGATTGCATGGAATTACTTGGGGTTGAGCTGGAGAAAATCAAATTAAGGAAAGGAGACCAAATATTTTATTTTTAAATTAAGAGTTATATAAAAATAAACATACAGTTAACGCATTAGTTTATTAAAAAAAAAGAAGCAAATTTGGCAAACCTTTCCTTCTCCTCGAAACCCTAACACCCAAAGAAAACCTAATGCAAATCACATGCATGTCATGTACCGTTTCTTTAATGTAATTGTGATCGCAGACAGACAAATAAGACGAGTGAAAGAAAGTTCCAAGGCCAAAACAAGCAGTTATTGATTATTTAAATGGAAATCTGAAATGAAAGGAAATTACAGACCAGAAGAAGAGGAGTTGCCATGATTCTTCTTCCCCGTGGCGCTGACAACAAATGGGCGATACCCAACTTTAGAGTAAGGCTTTCTCCTCGAAACAGTGATCTCAAACACTCTGGTCCTTCCCAAATGGGAGGAAATGGGTCTGTGGCAAAACGAATTTGTGTGGAAAAGGTTCTTCGCATGAACAGCACACAGATCCATTCTGACTTTTTTGCTTCCTTTGATTGATTGATTTTATCGTTTCTGGAACAGAACAGCTAAGCTAAGAAGCGAGAAGATTTTTAGCGTAAAAGAATGATAGATAGAAGGATAGAAAAGGAAAATAATTTTAGAAGAAGAAGATAGTGAGTGGAGCAACAACAGAAGGCGATCACAAAGGGAGAAGGAAGAAAGACACTACGATTATGAAAACGACGCTTTGGAAAGAAAGAGAGAGAATATGCTTATTTTAACCAAATTGTGTGGAGCCTGGAAAAGACTATACAGCACTCGCGCACGTTAGCCAAAACTTACTGTGTGATCTAAAACTGCGCTGGCGGCTTAAAGATAAGTAATCTCTCTTGTTGCTTGCCAATAACAAATTTAATCTGATGGGTTCTAAATTAAACTTTTTATTCTAAAAAAATAATAAATAAATTACTCATAAATCCATCCATTAAATAAATAAATATAATAATTTAAACATAATATCATAATCACAAAAAATATTACATTACATTATATTATCACAAATACTCTTTGAATGTTATCATCACAAGTTAAATAAATATAGAACAAAGTAACAAATAACATAACTTTCATACAACTCTTTTCAAATTCAAACATTCTTTGTCACTTGTTTTTAGTATCGGGTTGACCTATTTTGACAGTTCTAGTTTTTACAAGGTGAAGTTCGAGCTTTTACAAGATCAAGAAAATGTGATTAGGAGAGGTCTTTGGATAATCATTGATCACTATCTTATTGTTTAAAATTGAGTTTCTAACTTTGTGTCTCTGAAATTTAAAATAGAAACTAAGTTGGTTTGGTTACAATATCCCAGTTTAGGTATGAAGGAAAGCTTAGTATTAGCATTGACGACAATAATTCATAGACTAGTTAAGGTGGGACATTAGGATTGTTGATGCATCGAGAGACAACTTTATAATAGTTTGTGTTAAGATAGACCTACATTATCCAATAGTGGGAAGAGTTTGATTCAGTGGTTCCATGTAGATAAGAAGGGACTTCACCTTATATGAAATAGGTGATGTTTGTATGGACATACTTAAATAAATGAAATACACTAAAAGGGAGTTTGAATAATGTGTTAATGAGAACTTATTTTTTTTTATAAAAAAAATGATGAAGTATAAGTTTAGATAATGAGTTTGTAAAGATGTTTTCCAATGATGTATATACATAAGAAAGTTTTTCCAAAAACAAGATTTTCAAAAGCTTGTCTGTCCAAATATGTTTATGTAAGAAAACAATGAAAAACACACAAGAACATAAGCAAGAACACTTGTTTTTATACCAATTCACCTAATCTTGAATTGCGTCTAGTTCTTTTTCAACTTTAGAAAGGTACAACTAATCAATAATTTGTTATAACAAGTATGTTATCATTGTCACTTTTGGTTATAATAAGTATTCTCTACCCACAATCTCTCTCCGAGATTGTTAAAAATCTAAACATTCTTTGTTCACTAAGTCATTCTTGACTTTTCAAATAACAAAGTTTAAAATTTTTCATAGAAATTTACTCACAAAAAAATAAGCAATTACAACATGAATACAAATTTTTTTGCTAAGCAAATGATCAAACTTTAACACTCAAAGATAATCGTTCAAAGAAGATGTTAGCAATATTTGACAAGTGAACAAAATCACACAAGTAGTATAAAATGGAAAGTTCAAGTATCATTTTTCCAAAGGATTCACATGATATCAAACACTTATTCACAATTTGTCAACTAAGATTAATGAATAAAGAATTAAGTTTTTAAAGATAGTTTGATTAAAACTAACACTATTCTATCCTTATTCAATAACAGAAAAATTTAATGTAATCAAAAGAAGAAAATTGTTTATGCTTTTTATCGAACATGTAGCATACAGTAAAGTTGATTACAAATGACAAGGGAAACATTGTTATGGTTGGACTTCATGAGACATCATTCCTCATGTATCATAACAATAATAAAGTCAACACCAACCCATGCACTCGTTCAATATATCTCCATGCACAATAGTTCATCAATTTCTAATTCCTTAGACAATTGAGATCAAATTCCACCACTAAACCCCTAATCCCTTAGGAGATGTTAGTAGAAGAATTTGCATTAATCATAAGCATATAAGGAGGTCATTAGATGTATACTCATTCCTAGGTCTGAATTCAATGACAATTCCACTTCAGTTCAAGAGCTAAAATAGTTTTCCAACCATAAATCAACTTAACACATATCATTGGTGATCAAGCCATAGAGTAACTAAAGCATGGAAGTAGAAAAACAATATATTAAATGAAGATAGAGTTAGGGTTTACAAGCAATACATGAGTGGGTCTCACTAGATCTAAGCCCAAACAACTCTAGATTTAGCTACTCCTAGCCATTAAGTTGCAGAAATTCCATGGAGAAATGAAGAATTGAAGAGAGGAGTCACGAGAGAGCTTTATAGGTCACCATCATAGTTATTACAGAGCAAAAAGGTTTGGGAATTATGTAGAACGAAAAAGTGCAAAGCACCAGCACGAAAATCCCTTAAATAGGGTACAACATGGGCCAAATTAAGTCATCACATGCAAACTGACGGTTAAGCGCAGGGAACGTAGCGCTTAAGCGCCATATGCTTTTCCTCTCCACTAAACTTTTGCTTGTGGCACTTAAGTGCCAACAATTTCAGGGTTAAGCATCATTTGCTTATCCACAACCAGATGCTAGAATATTGACCTTTCCTTCATGCTCCTTCATCCATCATCACTTCATTATGATCATGAAATCCAAATTTAACCTAAATTAGCATAAACTTGATTAAAAACAACTAACCTAAGAAAATTGTATTTATTTACAACTGGACTATCAAAATAGCAATTAAATAGTCTAAGAATTGGATTATAAGTATAAGTGTCTTCAAAATAATCATTTAAATGAAATTAAAAATGCAATTATCAGAAGAGAACTTAGTTTAACGCTTCGTTTTTTCGTAGAATTGTTCTTGTTCTTTCAAAGTTTCAATCTGTATTTATAAACTACAATGGAAGAACAAAATATTGATTGGCAATGCAAGTTTGATATAACTTATTAAAATATAAGAAAGGAACGTTATGCCATAATGTAAAACCAAAAGAAAAAAAGATGAATGATAGAAGTTTATACTTGGAGAGACATATTTCACAGCTTGCATTTCCTTTTGATTGTACCATAATACCATCCATAAGAAAAAGCATAATAGATGACCATCAAAATTGATAACCATGACATGTTGGCATGTAAAAAAGGTGAAAGACAAAATATATATTTTTGAATATAATAGACATGTATTACTAATATAAAATTTTTTAGACCATTAATCAAATAAAAACCATCTTCATAACTGAATTTATATCACCATCCAGTAAAAAAGAATCAGTTTGTGATGAGATGCCGCACATAGATTATTTAATTTATTCATGTTGTAAAATAGATATTTATTCATATTTCTTTAATTTATGATTTGACTCGTGTTCTATTTTTTCTTTCTAGTGCTTCTCATACCGAGTTTCCATTCCCTATTTGAGTTGGACCCATTGTTTACCTCTACTTTACATTTCCCTCTTAGCATACATAAATAATAATGTAGTATTAATTGATTTGGAAAACGGTAATGTAAAGGATAGAATCCAATATGAAATATCCACCTCTACCTAGGAAACCAAGCATTTGTGTGTATTCCTTTACCAGGCTAGAGTTAAGTGGAAGCAGATATTAAGAAACAGCAAGGGCAAGCGTAGGATCAGTTTGTGTTTGTGCCATCTCAAAGCCTCGATCTCCGCCATCAGTGCCATTTCCTCCTAAGCTCTGTTTCTCCTCTCTTACTTTCCTTCTTTTTGTTATTACTTATTGAAATGATAATTTGTTTACAGTTTTATTTCCAATGGTTGGAGCTTAGCCAGTTTCCATATGTAACTGAGAGACTCAAACTGATGGATATCCTTCCCCAAGCCAGGAAAATGAAATAAAAAGGCTATATTCTTAAAAAGACTTTTAGAAATCCAGCATGAACATTCTAAAGTGAACCATGAAACTGTTTCAAAATTTGTTCTCTTACAGTGCCTTTGGTTGGTACCAAAATTCTCTTGATTGTAAAATCATGTCAGCCTTCACACTGTAATTTATTATCTTGTAATCCTCATGCCTATAAATTAAAAATTTGTTGGGTGAGTCTCTCACTCAAGCCATTCCAGAAAATTCTCTTTTATCTCTTATTTCACACATTTGTTTACATTGTTTTCATTGCTTTGACAAATGACATATAATATTATAATGTTACTTGGATGCTTGAATTAATCTATTAGACACGGCACTGCCTTTTTTTTTCTTTCTCTTCAAGCATGCATTGAGTGGTTGGATCCTACATTGGACCCCAAATCCTGCCATTAAGATCCAACTGTGTTCCTTTTTATTTTTGAATAGTAACTCAAAATTCCTGAATTGCATCACATACTTGATAGCCTCTTGTTGAATGCAATTCTTCAGCATGTTTTCAGAAAAGAGCAATTTCAATCTTCAAAAACCAGTTCAAGATGCCGCAGACTCAAAAATATCATGCAGCTTACTGAATGTGGAAGGTGGGATAGATGATGAAGCATGCGAATTAGTCAGTGGAGTGGAGCTTTCTCTTGTGGAGGGTGATGAAGATATCCGTGATTATCTGTTCAAGGCAGTCAAAAATGCAATGGAACCGGCCAATTGCTTCTTTCAGATGTTTTCGGGTTTGAGGATTCTTTCACTAGAGATATTGCATATCGGGTAGCTTGCAATGGTTACAAGTATGTTCCAACTCCATTCCTATTTATCAACAAAGTATTAAGATTCACAATGCAAATTGTATAATGGCTGTTTTGTCGTTATAATACCCTTGTCAGTGAAATTGCTTCTAAACAAATATGCAGCATTCTAGTTCCAGACTTATTTCGTGGATGTCCGTGGACAAAGGACCAGCCAGATGTGTTTGAACAGTGGATTGCTAGACAAAACCCAGAGAGGATAGCAGAAGACATTACCAGATGGACAAAATGGCTGGTTGATGAATTTATGGCTGTAGGAATTTCCAAGAAACTTGGCATTATTGGCTTCTGCTTTGGAGGTGGCCAAGTGTTAAAGGTGCTGGCCAAAGACCAAGGTGCTTGTTTTGGCACTGGAATCTCCTTTTGTGGTACAAGGATGGATCCCCTTGCTGCTTCTGATATAAAAGCTCCTGTCTTGTTCATTTTAGGGGACAATGACCCACTTTGCAAGGTAAGTGAAATTGAGAATGTTCAGAAAAAAATTCGTAGGGGCTCCAAAGTAGTGATATTCCCAGGTAGAGGTCACGGATTTGCCCACCGGCCTGATCTCCTGAACAAGCCTACGTTATTATGAGAGGCTGGCTATATGATCATTTGGTTGTATAAACTTATATGTATTGTGTTGTATATATACATCACTTCCGTCTTAACACGTCAATAGTGACCTGTCAACATTTTGAATACATTGTCGTTTCGGTCAAGGGAATTCCCATGTACTATCATAATTCTAGAGCCTTTACTTATGATGCATTATAGTTGAAATTAGGAGCATATGACTCAAAATGGTGTTTTGGGTCCATAGAAATAGGCTATTTTGGTTTGACAAGCTAAACATATGGAAGCTACATTGATCTTAAATTTTAGGTGATTGAACCCATTTAAGAGGATAAAGATCTTTCTAACACCTATTTTTTTCATTTACAATACTTGTTATGAGATCTGGCTTATGAGAAATTACATTCCTTACTTGGACCAACACAGCATAAGATTTTAAACCTGAAATTTATGAGGCTAATTAGTTTGAATACCATTAAAATCAGCCAACTGTTACATGTAGTTACTTTTGCGTTTAGTGTTTTTTTGTTCAGTAACATTTAGATTTCAAGTGAATGCCATTTAAGGTTGCTTCATTAAAGATACTTTTAGTTTAGGTCACTAGAAATTTAATTATTTTATAAAAATGATTTAACAAATATTTCTAATTAAATTAATCTGTAAATCTTTATAATTTGATTAAAACTTTAATTTGGTTATTATCATTTAATAAACGATTAACCAAGCCATTGTAGTTTTAAAAATTTCCAATTAAATGCATATTATTAACCTATACATGACATGACAATTGCTTATAATTAGGTAGCCTTGACCAAAAGATACCCATTTCAAAGTATTATCTACTCCTTGACATCGTCAAGGCAACTTACCTTGAAAAATGATGATGTTTATTTACTTTTCAACCAATTAGAAATCATCATAAATATAAATATGATTTTAATTTAATTATTATAAAATTCAACAAATTTATCTCAAATGATAATAATGTTCTCAGTGAATTATAATCTGTCATTAAATTTATTAATATCTTACATTAATTATTAATACATCTCGTTGAATAATTTGATTTAACCAATTAAACTGATTGAATCATTGCCTGAAAATTGTCAGTTAACTCACCAATCCGATTTTAGAATATACTTAAATCGGATTCAAAGTAGAGCGAATACAAAATCGCAACTGAAGAAAGGTTCCTTGGCTTTTCCAATCCTTCTCAACATAAACATTGCGTAAGATCACAGGAGATCAAAAGCGTAAAAGCTTGGGAATAAAATATACGTCATGTTCATTTACGAAATTATGGTAGTGCAACATTTTGAAGAGCAATAATGCTGTATGGAACCATCAACAATCAAAAGAAAATTCTGATTCACCACTGTCCAGGAACCAGGAACCAGGATCCGTTGTAGCTTCTACTCAGAATCCGGCACATTCTGGAAACAAAAGCAAGAAATACGTTAATTATGTTCCAATCCAATTCTTTAAATACATATTTTGCCAGCAAAACTAACAAACTGGTGCCCAACCTCTTGGCCGGGGAATCTCCGATTACATGCAAGAACACACTCAACTATTTTATTTCACTGGCCGTATGCCAACGCAATTTATGTTCCTATTAATTACCATCACAAAAGATAATTCCATTCCTCTTCCATTTAAACGCAAAGACACCCTTTCAACTTAATGAAAGTTCCAGGTACACCCTTCCAATACAGAGAAATTCCTACATACCTTGAAAATACTATACTTACCAATCAAATAATCCAAAAACAAACAGATGGCACTGAACACGATTACATGCAATTGGACTAAAATTTATAATATATATGATAAGAACTGCTGAGAGTAATATGCTAAGTATATAAGAATATCTTCTCAAAGAAAGATAGCAGTTAAATACTTAAACTTCCTAAATCATCCTAACTTGTAGCAATTTAGTTTTTCAATCAATATTTAATCAAATAATAGACATTTTCAGCTGCCATGCCATACAAAAATTAAAAAACAACCATGCTTTTACCCATTAGGTAGCGTTGGCTATATAGATCAAATGATGCCACAGTGTTTTATTATAAATTATGTTCATACACAAACGATTGACCTCAATCCTTAATAATGTGGCTTATAGTTTTTCTTAATCTCCCTTCACATCCGGCATTATATCTACTACTTTGGTTTCTACTGGTCTTCATACATGCTGAAAACACTTAAGGTGAGATTCTACCATTATTTGTACAATAGGTGCTACCACAACATTCTCTCCAATGTATTCATTCCTACTCCTATCTTGTCTAGTATGCCCACTTATCCCACACAACATTCTTTTCTTTATCATGTTGAGTTTATTATCTTAAAAAAACTTAGTTTCGTACAATATCATAAGTTTATAGCTGTAGAGTAAAATGTGCTCTTAAACTTGAGTGATACCTTTTTTGTTACAAATGATACTCAAGGAAATTTTCCATTTTATTCAACCTGCTTGAATCATGTGATTTATATTCCATTTTATTTAATATGCCATTTACATTCCCTTTTATTTAGGTCATCTTGTATGATGGATCCAAGATACTTCAATTGCATGAGTGGTAATGCTGATGCATGTCTTCAATTGGTTCGCCTCTTACTAAACTTACATTTCACACACACTGTCTGATTTCTACTTAAACGAGAGTCATGTGCTTCCAGAACCTGTCTCCATATCTCTAAGTGCTCGAGTATTTCCTCTCAACCCTTCAACTAGGACATATCATTTGCAAAAGTGAGCATCACTGCATCAAGGCACTAGTTCTTGGATATACATATACTCAGTCTCACATCCAATATCAAGGTATAAAGATAGTAGCTCAATGTTGACCCTCGAAAGGGATGACAATGTTATTATACGAGTGTGTCATAAATTTCAAATATCCAAGTTCTAAAGGCTAATGAGCCAATTTAGACTACTTCACTTCCACATGTAAAACACACAAACAACCTGTTTCTTTGATCACAACAACCTTGCCTACAAACTTTCTCCCATCGTAAATTTATTCTCTCATTTTTACCATTATCAATTTCATATTCATAGTTATCAATCCTGATAGCAACACATAGCAGCTAACCAATAAAAACCACCCTTTTACTTCCCCTTAACCAGTGCACTGGTTAGCATTTGCCATAGATAAAAAGAACAAACATTTGTGAGCAGTTACGTGTAAACAAACACTAAGATCTGATGGGTGAGCGAAGACCAAAGGAAGAACACAGACCTATAAGCAATGGGTCAATGGCTGGGTACACGGGTGGGCCAGAAACAGATGCCGACTAGTAGAGGGGTGGGTCATTGGGTCAGATAACAGAGTTCAAAACAGAAGTAGCATTTTTCCTGAATGATTGGGGAACAGTTTCAAATCCAATGATGTTTCTAAAGCAAAAGACTCACTAGAAATCGTGAGACTATCAACAACAAAAAATGAGAACTCATAAGTCAAGTTTTTTTTTTTATTTTTTTATTTGCAAATGTTAGTTGTTAGAATGTTAGTTTTGTTAGTAGGAGGGATCAAACCCGCGACCTTCCCCTCCTTCCCTTCTCCATTAATCATCCAGCCCATCTTATATCTCCCTCAAAAAGTCAAGGGTAAATGTAGATTTTCAACCCTTGTTCACAACAGTGCCTGCGACAGCTACATTTTTCTGTTATAGTGGCCACAATTTTGAGTGTGATAGTCGCGACCTTAACCAAGATGCAAATCATAATAGTCATGCAATATAGCATTTTTGGGCTGCTCCACGCCCTTATTTTAGATTGACTACTATGATGCAAATGAGAACCTATAGCTATCACCTGCTGCAGTATGACTCGATGAAATGGCACTATATCACTGCCATTGTCCATGATTTATAGCTTTGTTCCATTTCCAGTATGTTAAATCTTGACACTAACTCTGCCAACTAATAGCTTTTGACATATGACATATGCTTTAGACAATCATGCCAAATGATTATATGATAAGAACCTTAGGAGAACCACACCATAGGCATATGCTAACCATTGGAGAGCCCAAAGCCTTAAAAATGCCACAATCCCATACTTCCAATGTGGGACTAAAGTCCCATACCTTGCAATTGGATCCTAGCGTTATACTCCCTCTGTTCCTGAATATAAGACTTTGTTTTGAAATTTCCTTGTCCCTTTTTATAAGACTCTTTTCTAATTGTCCCTTGCATCAATTATTTTTTGACCAAAATACCCTTAATTATTTTAGTCCAACAATAATAAATGTTTGTCTCTTTCTCTCTCTTATGAGGATTGGAGAATTAACGAGTTCAGTTTTAAAATTAAAACTCCACTACTATTATTTTCTCTCCATACATTAATTATTTAAGGATAGTTTTGAATATATATATATATATATATATATATATATATATATATATATATATTACAATTAAAAAAAATTAATGTTAATTACTAAATTAACCAACTTTCTTAATATGTGTGAATTAGTTAAAAATGTCTTATAATTAGGGATGGAGGGAGTATATAAACAAGAAAATAAAAGATAAATCCTACCTGAGTAGCAGTTTCAGAGACCTTAGGTAGGGGTAAATTTGTTGGAGGTCCATCAAACAGACGAGAACATTCTGCATATGCAGATCCAATTCCAACTCCAGCGCCAAAAGCAATAGATGCCCATCGAGTAACAGGACTCCCTAGTTGTCATTCAATGCAATGCAAAAGTAGCCCATTATATTCAGGGGTAGGGAGGGCGTAAAGGCATATAATACTTACAGGATGATTTTATTGTATAATAAAAGATATAATAAACACCAATCTAAACCACCAACATATATAAATAACTAAGCCTTGCATTTTATAATATAAACAGAATCAGTAGCTTAAATTGATTATAAATACCAAATTTTCAAATGAAGATTAGACTATTAATGACAAGGCTAATCATGACACTCACCCAACAAATTGGCTTATATCTCATAGACTCATAAATGTATGCTCAGTGAACTTTGCAAAAATAGGTGATAATCATTGAACACATACTTAGAAAATTGAACAGTAATCCTCGGCTTAAATGCCTTCACGGGGTAATTCAAGTGGCTGCACACTAACCATATATTCTTTTTTTCAAACTGACATTGGCCTTCAGTGCAACCATAACTGGCTTAGAGGCAGACAGGCAGTACTATGCAACAGCATAAGTTCAATTTAGCAAGACAAATAAGAGTTTCAAAATTTATTTTCTCAATGCACGCAAAAAGATATACTAAAAGGAAAAAAAATGCACAGGATTGCAGAAAATTTAGTTAAACAGTTTTCATCCAAATCTGCATGTGCAAAACCATGGTAAAGCATTAAAGTTATCAAGCAATATTATCATCATACTAAAATTAAGAGAAAAAGGCTTAAATATGTTATTCATTCATGCAAATATAGTATCTTTTGTTTTTTAGCCCCTGTAAAAAAAATTGGTTTTTGATCCTTGCAATGTTCATCATAACTTTTTTTAAGTCCTTGTCATCACAGCAGAATAAAAACAGAAACCACTATATTTTGCAGGGATGTAATGGCATGGACGAAAAACAAAAACCACAATATTTTTTGGGACAGAGACCAAAAATTGTTATATTTTGCAAGAACGTAGATACAAAATTGCTATATTTGCAGGCACATGAAACATGTTGCTATGGCAAGTTCATGGCAGGAACCAAAACAAGTGGCAACGGACATTACAACAATCAAAAACCATGAAAAAGAACATTGAAAGGACCAAAAATATCACTATATTTGTAGGGACCTTGAAAACATTTAAGCCAAAAAAATGCTATTTTGTAGAAGCTCCATTAATATGCTAGTTGATAGAGTATGATAGACTATGTAAACAAAACATTGATACTGAGTGGTTTGCACCTCAAAGTTTGCAACTAATCAAGTGAAGTATAATTCTAACAAAAGAAGTATAGGTTTAGGGTTAGGGAAGAAGGAAACAAGAGAAAGATGTCAAACAATAATACTAGTGAATATTTTCTTGATAGGATGTAATGTATACATTACCCTTACGTAATACTCCTATTTATACTAATAATTAGATAAATACTAGTAGCACTAGCACAATCCCAGGTCAACTAAGGAAGAGACCAAGTAATCAAATAAAATAAAATAAGGAAACAAAATCAAGAAATATAAGGAGTCATTTGGTTTGAAAAAAAAATGTTTCCTGTTTTCAAAAGTTTGTATAGGAAATAGTAAAAACACCTTTTTTTGTTTTCTATTTTTATTTTCCATTTTCACTTTTTCCTATACAAAGTAAAAACAGAAAACATTTCTCAAACCAAACAAAGCCAAAAAAATCAGTAAACAACTCTAAAGTTGCTAGCTCAATTAGGTGACTAACTGATTTTGCAACATACTCAAAAGATATTCGAAGATAATCTAAAGATATAATAAATATATTCCAATACTGTCCCACAAGCCAAGGCCTAAGACAAATAAGTGAAATAACACACACAATCCATCATAACCAAAAGCTATCACCTAAAAGAGGAGCAACTTGGTCCAAGGGCAGCCAGCATAAAGAAGAAAAATAAGAGCAAACTATTTATTGCCCAACCCAGAATTTACTGATGTTCACACAAAAATTAGACTCGGCTAAAAACCAAAACAGAACACACCAAAACATCAATGATCTCGTCAGAATCTCCTCTGGTCAAGCCAGAGGTCATTGCCCTAGGACATTATGATAGGCGTTTTAAATATTTATTTTTGTATTAGGCAAACTATTATGAGTTTACAAGTCGAGCCTGAGCATATTATGTTCCCTAAAAGTTTGTTCCTTGAGCATTTGGACGGAGAACATGAAGAAAACAGAAGAAGATGATGAGAAAACATCTCTTTATTCTGTTTTCTGGTTTTCAAAATAATGAGAAATTGATTACTGAATAATGTGAGAATGGAATCAAATACAATAGCGAGGAATTTGGGAGACTCATTCTCATCTAGGATTAACATAATAGGCAAGACCGAGTATCTAATAAAAATATCTGTTGCGAATTCATATGTAGGAAACAAGAAAAGGATGTAGGATTTTCTTCAGCACAGAAGCACCACATACTCTTTTTTACATTTATTTAAGACGAAAAAGCCAAAACTAAAACAAAGAGTAACAAAAAATACTAGAGAAAGAAAGTACTGACTAAAAAATAGGAGACCGCCAAATGCACCGGCAGATGCGGAGTAGACGAAGCGACGGACGGTGAGATCAATGCAGGCGTCCCATTTGGCATCGATGTCATATTGTTTGGGAATCATTTCCTTCTTCTCAGCCATTGAACTTGAACCACCTCTTCTGCGTATACTTCTACTTTTTTACCTTTTGATTTGATTCTGGGTTTTCTTCTTCCCCCTTCCCCCAGCCCCTGCTTGTTCTGAAAGTGTATATATGCTTTCAGACTCGGGTGGGTTGCCTTTTGTTTTCTTATCTTGGTATCCTTCAGGGAGCCACTATTCTCAAATCCCTTTCTGCTATTCTCACCCAACAACTTTTTGGAACTTTTCCTGTTCTAAAAATACCCTTTTCACGAAAATGCGATTCCTTTGTATAATAATCACAACAGAATTGTATTCTAACATGTGAACAGTGCTCGTATAAGGATTGGTGTGAGCTGCAGTGTTGATTAGTTGGTGCAAATATGGACTGTTTCTTTTTCTAACACACAAGACAAAATTTGTAATGATGAAGTGATGCATGAATAGTACCCTCATTTAAATTGGTGCAATCTAAACTGCTTATTTATTCAATGCAATCTGGACCGTTTCTTTTTCTGGCGCACAAGGCAAAGCTTGTCTGACACATGAACAATTATACCTTATTTCTTGTGTTATTTTATTCACTTAAGAACAGGCTCAAGATAAATGTCAAATATTTCATGCATACAACATGGAATAATAATAAGTCCCTACATACGACAAAAAAAAAATACCAAGTACGTAAAATTAAAATCATATATATATATATATATAAAATCATCTGCCTCCACGACTAATGGTCCTCTTTCTCTGTCTCAGCTCCTGAGAGATGCAACTAGATGTCACACCTTGTTGTTAAACCTTCAATGTCAGTTGCAGGATATCATAATTGTCTGTGTGCCCTTGGGTATCACCCTCAGGTGCAACACATGCTCCAAGTTTGCAATAACAATTTTAAGTGAGGGAGGATGTATATTAAAACTATGCGTCTTGATTAATCTAAAAACGAGTAATAATGGTCTATAATGGAGCACTTATAAGGTGATCCATGCAAGTAATGACCGTCAAAATCTAAAGTGGACCACCATCATAAATGGTTCATTATGCACCATTGTTTATCACCTTTGGATTAATGTAATGCGCATAATGTTAACGTACACTCTCTACACCATTCATGTTCTTCTTCTTCCCCTCTTTGCATCGCTTGCTATGCCTCCACCTTTTTCGGTGACGCCTTTATCACCGAAGATGCCTCCACCACCTCCGGCAATGACCATACCATACATCCCCCTTCTCTATTGTGCCTCCTCCAACGATCTCGCCGCAACAACACCTTTGGTAGTCACTGCTCTCTCACACAATCAATTTTCGACCTTCAATCTTTGCAATAAACATGTCCAAATCTAAAATAAATAAATACGAAAACCATTAAACTTCAAAATACAACAGCCAAATCCAAAAGGCCACAAAATTCATCAAAAAAATAGTCAAACTATCTAATTTGTCATCCACTTGTCTCCTCTGTGTGATCCACCCTCTCAGCGCATTTTAGAAATAACTCGTTAGTGATGCCCGACGAGATGTCTCCGACATTCTCGAGGGAGGAGAGGTGGTCGTCTCAGCCACAATGGATCCAGTAGGATACATGGGAGTTCATGATGATACGTGCAGAGTTGGAAATAGACTTTACTACGTCGTAGCAAAACAAGACGCTCTGGGAAATGGTGAGTTTGAAGATGAAAGGGAGAGGGTGTAGGAGAAGCCCCAAACAGTTAACATCATTAGTTTTTGGTTCACCATGGTCGAGGGAGGGTTTTTGAGACGATGGAAGTGGAGGGTGCACCACCGATGCCATAAATCATCTCCAACAACTTCAAAATGATTAGCGACAGGATTACATAGGGGAAGAACAATCTAGTGTGACAAATGCAAGATATACCTATTAAAATGAAATAGTCCAAATGCCACACATTTTAATATTTTCTCTTCAAATTTTTTTGGCACTCTTATTTTGTTTCTCTTTTTCTCCTCATCTTAGTATCCTTTTGAAGACTTGAAGTGAATGGACTGCTAAAAAAAAATAATTACCTAAGTATTGAGAATACTGTAGCAATTATTATTGTTAGAATAAAATTGTCAAAAGTTAACAAAGCTAAAAAAATTACATCGACAATATTACAAAATAGATCGAATGAATCAATTATTTATATATGATTCCATTTGAGTTTGCAAGGTAATTTGGATCCTTTGCATCTCGTCTTAGAATTCACTAATAATATAGGAAACTCGTTTAATATTAGGACATCCCTTGCATGCATTGTTTTACTACAGAATTCCAGCTTCTTCTATGTGCTTCTTGTCTTGTAAACATAAGATTTGGAAAAGAACCAGAAGACAGATAACTCCACTGCACTGAGAGCAGCTAGAAGGGCATAGAAATAATCAAGATGCGCACGATTGAGATTACTAGAAAACCAGCTATGACGATTATCTTTACCCGTGACATTTTCAATAGCAGAGATGAGAAAGCCACTCAGAAAGCTCCCGACCCCAAAAATACTTAGATAGAGAGAAAGACCCACACTTCTTAATTCCTGTGGGACTTGATCATAGAAAAACTCTTGCAGACCCACCATTGCAAAGACATCAGCAATTCCAAACAAGGCATATTGAGGAACTAACCACCAGATGCTCATTGGAATTGTCACATTAGGCATGTCAATTAGCCCACAGTCACGAGCCACTTTGAGTCTTTTCATCTCCACAAAAGCTGCAATTACCATAGAAATTGCAGAAAGAAGCATTCCAGTTCCAATTCTCTGCAGCATTGTGATGCCAGAGGGTTTGCCAGTAAAAGCTCTAGCTACGGGAACAATAATGCGGTCATAGATAGGAATAAAAAGAACAATGGAGAGGCTGATAATGGATTGAAGAGAAGCAGGGGGTACATAAAACCCAGGCAAAATTTCCCTGTCCATCGTAACACCTTGTTTTGTAAAGAAAGTAGAAGACTGAGCAAACACAATAGCAAAAATTAAACATGTAGCCCATATTGGAACAAGCCTGAGGACTGCCTTTGCTTCTTCAACTTCAGCAGCACTACAAACTTCCCCCTCTTCCTTTGAACCGTTTGATGCAATTAATGCTTTGTTCAGGAAACTGCCATATTTGAGAGTCATGTGCAAGCCAAAGTTATTGCATAATAAAATCAGTTGTGCCTCACTATATAAATCTAGTAATCCACAATTTGACATTCTCATACGTAGTAATTATGGCAAAAAAATTGCTCCATAAGGAGAAAGTAGTATTGTCCCAAAAAATAACGATGACAATAATTCCCAGATTATCAATAATGACATATATTGAGGAAATGATTCATTTGTAAACAGAAAGCATAAATAACTGGGATCCGATCCACTAAAATGCGGGTGTAATTTAGAGAATAAATTTATATGGTAAAGATAAACATACTTTTTGTATAAGTGCAAACCTTAATTCCTAGTAAGCATTACAGCACTAATATTGTTATTTGGTTATGGCAAAAGTTGTTAGTAAAATTGATGACAACACTGAAAATATAAATGGACAATAACTTCAATTCAAAGTTGCCCTAATGACTGAGTATGAGAATGAAATCTAGTTAAAATATTTGTTCCTTGCTTGAACAATGCTAAGCTAATTTCCACTTCACAAGTTGAAGGATATTTTAGTGTTTCTTATTATCAGCTTCTATAAAGACAATCAATATGGTGTTGATTGTTTACCTAAATTGATCAGAACCATGGCAAGGCAGAGTGCCACAAGCTTCCTCTTCAGAAGTGACAGCTGAAGGGGTAATTCGCCAATTGTTCACTGCAACAATAAACACCCTACCAATCCTCAAAAAAGGGCCTCGTTCCTCCCTCTGAATGCTAAACCGGTAAGTCCAAGTTCCAATTAAGAAAATAACCAATGCAGTTAGCATTGCAATGCAAGGGATTCCAAATCCAAGAACCCAACCGACATTATCCTGGACATAGTTCAAGATGAAAAGAGTCACAAAAAGACCAGCACTGAAGGCAAAATACCACCAATTGAAAAAGGAGCTTCTGGCCTTGCATTCCTCAGGATCGTTCACATCAAACTGATCAGCTCCAAAAGCCTGAACACAAGGCTTATGTCCACCTTGTGCAAGTGCAACGAGATATAGAGAAAAGAAGAAGAATATTAATTGGGGACGAGCAACTTCGCCGTCCGAGGTTGTCACAGGAAGTATAGTCGAAAACGTCAGCAGGCTCAGTCCCTGCAATTCATCCCAATCTAATGTTAGCCACCCAAGATGAGGGAACAATAAAAGTTCAAATCAAACAACTTGCTTATTTTATTTTGAATGTGTTTGGCAAGCCACTGTAACTAACAAGTTGCTAATTAAGAAGTTATAAGGTTGACTTGGTGTGGTTGAAGGAAGAAGGAGAGAGAGGCCCCGCAGTGGGTTCGAATCTCGTTTACTAACAAAAATTAACTCTACTAATTTTTGTTCTTTGTTTTTCATTGTACATTTATTAACTAGCTTATTAGTTAGCATCATTAGACAGTTTCAATTGAAACATCAAGCTAATAAATGAGATTGGGGAGTTTAGAATACCAGAACATAAATAAGGGAAGCTAAAACGATGGTGCGGTAACGACCAAGAAAAGAATCAGCAAGAAAAGCGCCGAGAAGAGGAAGTAATGACGCTGTTCCAGACCAGAGGTTGACGTTCTCCGCTGCCGTTACCGTGGATTGACCAAGTGGCCCCGTCAAATAATTTATCAGGTTCGAGTTGATTCCATAGTAAGCAAATCTCTCAGCCACTTCCACAGCTAGATATAGTCATATAGATATAGAAATAGAAATAAATTAAAACACAATAAGAAAATAAAACGCCAACCAAAAAAAAAAAAAAACACTGAATATATATTACTTATAATGAAGGCAGCAGCTTTCCAACCACCAGAGGTAGATCGTAGGACGGGGAGGCCCTTGAAGTTGACGACGCCGTATAGCGTCTCCGATAGCAGCGGAGTTTCAGCTTCAGAATCGCCGCAGAGGTCGTCAATGGCCATCTTCAATAGTCAATACGACTTCGCCAAAAATAAGGAATATTGAAGTGTAGAGAATTGGATGATGGTATAAAGCCAAAAATATTATATAAAGAGTAATATCATATATCAATCTATATTAAACTAAAAGGCAGAACAATGAATGGGAGCTGAAAAAAGAGGTTTGGTTACTCAGAAAGTCAATATTAATTGATTTTTTAAAAACTTAAGTTTGTATAATATAAATTTAAAATTAGAATCTAAAAAATTAAAACTGATTTTATTAAACTAAAAATTAATTTTAATTTTATTTTTTTTCCAAAAATTCAAAACTTACAATCACTTTCGATAAGGCGTTAATTTTATGGATTAGGATACTCAGATCTTGGTAACGAAGAATTTATCACTCCAGATTCACATATACGTAAAACAGCCAACTCTTAGTTTTAATATATATTTTTTTCTTGTGCCTAGCATAACCCTTTTAATTTTTAATTAAATTAAAACGATGAAAAAGAATATCTCCAACTTTTTGTGAATTGATGTGAAAAAAAAAAAAAAAAAGTAGTGGTGTCACTCTCCTCACCTATAAATTTCATTCTGCGAAGAAAAATTGAAAGCACCGGTAGCCAGTTGCCACCAACCATCCTCACTTACTCACAGATCTACCTGCGTAGATAACCATATTACCCACTGCTCCACAAATTCCATTCTATGTGAAGAAGGGAGCACCAGTAGCCAGTTGCCACCTACCATCCTAACTCACTTTCTATAAATAAATAATCACATTACCACTCCTCACATTCCGCGCTCTCTACCTGACCTCACAAGGTACGACTATTCTCTCATTTCTTTCCCCTTCCGTTCACAATTCTGATCCAGAACTTATAACTCTTTTCACATCTCCGTTTGGTTTAGGATTGAGTGTTGGATCTAGTCATCTAGATAAAAAAAAATAAAAATGAAGATCATTGAGAAAATTCGCGCAGCTTCTGCTGATCCAAACAGGGTGGTGTTCTCATTTGAGTTCTTCCCCCCCAAGACTGAGGATGGTGTGGACAATCTGTTTGAGAGGATGGACCGCATGGTGGCTCACAACCCCTCTTTTTGCGACATCACTTGGGGCGCTGGAGGGACAACGGCTGATCTTACATTGGAAATTGCCAACAAGATGCAGAACATTGTCTGTGTGGAGACCATGATGCACCTCACCTGCACCAACATGCCTGTCGAAAAGATTGACCATGCTCTCCACACCATCAAATCCAATGGCCTCCAAAATGTGCTTGCACTTCGTGGTGATCCGCCTCATGGTCAGGACAAATTCGTCCAGGTCGAAGGCGGCTTTGCCTGCGCACGCGACTTGGTACTGCTTCCTTTCTCTTCCATTTTTTCTCATATTTATATCTTCAATTCATTCTATTTTTGCCTAGTTCAGCTGGGATCTGTATAGTACCATATCACCCTCACTCATGCTTTATTTTACCCATTCACCTCTGAGCTAGTCTATAATTTCTGGACTCCATTTATTTTGTGGAGATCGACAGAGAGGAATTTGGTGAATATATTTTGGTTCAATTACTCATTCGATCACACATGCACTCTTAATTCCATATTGTTTCATTTTTTTGAACCAAACAAACTTTCAAACATGTAGATAACATTTTCCACTTAGTTATGGAACATTGTGCTGCATTCTTAGTGATGATAAAACTTTAAGCTTATGGATGCTAGCTGTTGATCTTGATCCTGTTAGTTGGGCCACTTGTCTGGTCTTGAGTCCTGATTTTATGGATGCTTATGTTTTTGTAGGTGCAACATATCAGAGCTAAATATGGTGACTACTTTGGCATTACAATCGCTGGTTATCCAGGTTTCTTGCTTTTGTTATCATTATTTTTAACTTCATTATCACTTTCTGCAGAGTGCTTTTCTGCTCCTTTTTCCACCATCATTTTCTCTTACAGTCCATTTTCTTTCTCTTCAGAGGCACATCCAGATGTTATAGAAAGTGATGGGTTGGCTACACCGGAGGGTTATCGAAATGATCTTGCTTACTTGAAGAGCAAGGTCTTGTCATCCAATTAGAATCCACCCATTTTATGTGTTTTTTTTATCAGTTCTAGAACATAATTTGAGGGAATTCTTTTAATCTGTGACTTGCTTGCTTAAACAAGAAGGAAAAAGTATTAATGAGAATTGCTGCATTTTTTTTATAAACATGGCTATCCTTCTTCTAAATGTAAACGAAAAGTAAACAGTGAGGGGTGGGCAGTGGAGAAGGAATTTGTTGTTCATCTTTCTGCCTGTTTTTCAGGCCTCCTTTTCTGAGTTTCTGTTCTTTTCATAGGTTGATGCTGGAGCAGATCTGATTGTCACCCAATTATTTTATGATACGGATATATTCCTCAAATTTGTGAACGACTGTCGCCAAATTGGAATAACGTGTCCTATTGTACCTGGAATTATGCCCATTAATAATTACAAGGGCTTTATCCGCATGACTGGGTTTTGCAAAACAAAGGTAAGAAAAAATTGTGTAGATCTAGTATTAAATATTCTGAATGTTTAATGATCTCAAGGACCTTGGGGGAGGGTGGTTCTCAAAGGAAGCATTAAAGGTCACTTGAATGTTAAATATAGATATCTCTTTATACATGTATACTGTAAGAAAAAATCAGTTGTGACCTTTGGAACATGAGAATAATAAAAATTAGACTTCAAGAAGTGTATAGAAATTACATTGTTAGGATAAAAGTTACTTGGAATTAGATAGATAGTTAACTACTAGAGTATTAACCCAACATGCATTGATGTCTGTTATGCATTCTGGTCTTGCCTAAACTATCAATTATGAGGTTTAGGAAAATGCTGGAAGAGTGGAGGAGCTATTCTCTAATCCCTATTTATAAGAGCAAGGGAGACATACAAAATTGTGTAAATTATAGGGGAATAAAGTTAATGAGTCATATATGAAGTTATGGGGAAGGTTAATTTAGTGGAGATTAAGAAGAGAATCACATTACTAAAAACCTAATTAGTTTTATGCTTGTGAGGTCAATAATAAAAGCAATATACTTGCTATGACATTTAATGGAACTGAATGTTAGGTGGTAAAAATCTATCTGGAGAATAAACTTAGTCTATCAGGGAGAAGAATGATGCATGGATGAGTGAACATATCATATTTCTGAGATATGTCATATGCGTTTACTTTTTAGTTTTTACCAATTTGTTATATTTGTCCAGTGTCATTGGCTCTAATGCAATGCTTTATTTTCAATAACAATCTAGATACCAGCTGACATTATGGCTGCTTTAGAGCCTATCAAGGACAATGAAGAAGCTGTCAAGGCTTATGGAATTCACCTGGGAACTGAAATGTGCAAAAAGATTTTAGCTCATGGAATTAAGACATTGCATCTTTATACACTAAATATGGAGAAATCTGCATTGGCAATACTAATGGTGGTCTCCTATTGCATGTGATGTGCATATTTTTAATGTTATTTTTGAAAGACTTCACTTAATTGAAAGCTGATATTAATGTTATTGCTGGCAGAACCTTGGCCTAATTGAAGAGTCCAAAGTTTCTAGGTCCTTACCTTGGAGACGCCCTGCAAATGTTTTCCGTGTTAAAGAAGATGTCCGTCCAATCTTTTGGTATGTTACCTTTGCAATTGCTATGTCTTGTTCCAAAATATAAGAAGGGAGTTTCTGTCTGAAAGATTTCTTACTTTCTTTATGCAACTATCATAGGGCAAATCGACCAAAAAGCTACATATCAAGGACCATAGGATGGGATCAATACCCACATGGGCGTTGGGGTGATTCCTGTAATCCATCATATGGTGCATTATCTGATTATCAGGTGCACATGGTTATTTAGTGATTTTAATTTGTGTAATTGGTAAACAAGACAGAAGAATGAAACACTAAATTGAAGCTTTTAGAAATTGGTAAGTCTTGTAATTTTCTGGTCCTATAATTGATAGTTTCTTCCTTGCAGTTCATGCGGCCACGTGCACGGGACAAGAAGCTTGTTGAAGAATGGGCAGTTCCCTTGAAAAGCGTTGAAGATATATATGAGGTGGTGTTACTGAACTTGCAACATTGCTAGAGTACTCTTACTAACACTCCAACATCATCTAAATTTATGCCTTTTGTTACATATCAGAGGTTTAGACTGTATTGCCTTGGAAAGTTGAGAAGCAATCCTTGGTCAGAACTTGATGGTCTTCAGCCTGAGACAAAGATCATAAATGAGCAGCTGGAGAAGATTAACACAAAGGGCTTCCTCACCATCAATAGCCAGCCAGCTGTCAATGGGGAAAAGTCAGATTCTCCTACTGTAGGTGGGTGTAAAAGAAGTTAATTTTTATCTATGCATGATATTTTCTGGATGTAGGTTTAGAGCATTCTAGTTTGTACTAGCTATAGATTGATGACTAACTTTCTGATACAAGTTAGATGGTTGAATATTTCTAAAGGTTTCTATTTTGGAATGAGGTAGAAGCAGGGGCTTAGTAGTCATAGGCTCATAGCGGGGTGGAACCACATACAGCCACAGTTATTTGTTGTCTTGAACAACGGCGGTCAAGTGTATGCCATGATATAGGAGGCTTTCTCCCTTCTGTCCTGATCCTGACTTACGCATATTGTTAAGATATCCCACATTGGTTAGGAATATGATCAGAATTCCCGTTACAACAAGACTCTGGTAATCATCTGCTTTTTAACTATGTTAGGTTACCTGCAGATGTCCAGTTCTGGGATTGAGGTGTGTCTGTTACTCTGTTAAGATGTCTAGCTAAGAATATGGCCAAAATATTCCCTATAAGGCTTTCACAATCCTCTTCCTTTGAGCTAACTTTTAGGGTTGAGTTTGGTTTGATCCATTTCTAATACATATCTTAATAAGGGTGAATATTCATTCCCTTCCCAAAATCTAGATTTTTATAATTTTTACTATTTCTATCATTTACTTACAACTCTTGTTAAAGAGGTTACTTACAGTTAGATTGATTACACTTTGACATGGTCTTCCAGTAGGGTATCTTTGGTTTGAAATATTTTCACCAATGAAAAGTAGGTATGTTAACCTTAGCACTGGCTGTCTGATTTGGGCTTTGTCTTTAATTACCTGAATATTGAAGCATGTGACTGGATTAAATAAGGAATTCTATAGAATCAAATCTGAATCCAAAGCATTGAATCCAGCCTTTTTAATTTCGTTATTTGTCTCTGTAGTTCCGTTTTAATTTCCTACCAATTTCCTTTTCCATGTTTCTTGTTGGTTTCTGCATGTTGGTCTGCTGAATCTGATGTTGTGCTAATGGATAACATGTTAATAAGGTGCCCCAATTTGGCATACAACCACAAGTGGGCTATTTTAGTTCTGTTTTATTTCCAATTTCTTTTTCCTTGTTTTTTGTTGGTAAAAATTACATTATGCCAAATGTGGTACATATCCTTTTGAACCTGTACAGATCATTGATCTGGTGTTTTACAGATCAATTCAAATTGTTGATTGCATATGCTACTTTTAAGCTGATTATGAAAGATATTATTCTTAACTTACTGAACTTCTGGTGGCCAGATGACGGGAAGGCTTTTTTTTAAAAGAAATTGTTGGATCAGTATTGAGTGAGATGCGTGGCTGTACCACTTTATATTAACTATACTTTCTCGTAAAACAAAAAATGAAGATTGAAAAATACTCAAAAGAGGGGTACAGAACATTAAGATTTTCCTGATGAGAATGTCCAGTGCATTTTATGACTGAGGGTATTGATATCTTGTCCATATTGGTTGGTGGATATGAGATACACTAAATCATTTATTTTTGTTTGAAATTTGGCCTAGGCTGGGGTGGACCTGGTGGGTATGTTTATCAGAAGGCATATGTAGAGTTCTTCTGCTCTAAGGAAAAGCTGGATGCACTTGTTGATAAATGCAAGGATCGAACATCTTTAACTTATATGGCTGTGAATAAAGATGGGAGCTGGAAATCTAATGTGGGTCAAACTGACGTTAATGCTGTGACATGGGGTGTCTTCCCAGCTAAGGAGATAATTCAACCAACCATTGTAGATCCTGTCAGCTTCAATGTATGGAAGGATGAGGCATTTGAAATTTGGTCAAGAGGATGGGCAAGCTTGTACCCTGAGGATGAGGCATCCAGGAAATTGGTTGAAGAGGTTGGTTTCTAAATCTATGGTCCTGTAAAATCTTGCACACTGCCTTATAAAAGGAAATACTGTGTATTTGATGGCAATGCTGTATTTTTGTTTTCTGCTAGAGATGCTAGAGTTTTGAGAATTCTTTCTATTTGTGTCACAGGTTGGGGGCAGCCACTTCTTGGTTAGTTTGGTCGACAATGATTACATCAATGGTGATCTTTTTGCCGTCTTTGCAGATTTCTGACATGAGCTTATTATTTATTAGTACTTTAGCTATGTCACTTCTGTTGGTTGTCATGTTCTTTTCCTTTCTTTTGTTTTCTTCTCAGTATGATGATTCATATTACACATGGTTCTAAGTTGAAGTGCCAAATTATTTTTCTGGGCTATGTCCCTAACGTCTTTATATTTTCATTCTTCAAAGTCGCATGGGTAACCTGTACGTTGACATAAGGACAAGTTACTCCTTCCTCTGAATTGGATGTTTCTTAATATATATAATGAGTGAACTGTGAAAGCAGAATATTGAAGTCTTGTGCCTTGTATTTTGCTTTTATTTCTTTATCACCAGTTTCTTTTTCTCTGAGAACCTTATCCTATATTGACATTTGAGAAAAAAAAATCATGTATATTGCAATTGCTACTAATTGCTACCCTCGCTTTAGCAACTGTGGTTGGCTTCGTCTATTAGAAAAATTTAATAATCCAATGTGAAAACACTAGGGTATTTGGGTTGACATTTGAAATTGAACTTACCAAGTGGAGAAAAATTACACTTGTATTTTCGTCTAAAATTTTTCGTAGAGAATGCTTCATGAAGGACTAAGTTTGTTAGCAAGTTAACAACTATGAAAAGGATGAATCTGTTCACACGATGATAACCTTAAGAATTAATTTGTATAATCCAAAATAAAGAAAGTTAAGTATTCATAATTATTGAAATATTATTCATCTTGGATTTTTTTTTACAAAACTCATTAGTAATATAGTTATAATTAAAATTATTTAAAATAATAATGACATGGACAATTAATATTATATTGTGTGCCTATTATAGCAAATCAAAGCATTGCACGTGTCGTTTATAGGCATAGTCACTACACGTAGGGCTCAGAGTTACTCTTGAACTTTGATTTTGGGAGTTCGAAAAATATACTAAATATTTTATACAAGAAATAAATTTTAAACATTTAAATATTTATAAGAAAAAAATACTTTAACCTAAAATATATGAAAATACACGTTCTTATAATTAAAGCTTTCCCATCTATAATTCAGGTGCAACTTAACGTTTTATCAAAATAAAAAAGTGCAACTTAACGTAAGTAACTGATTGAATAATTGTAAGAACTTGGAAAATCTTAGTGTTTTTAGATATATTATTTTATAGTAGTGGATTCAATCTTAGGTGATACACTCCAAGGGATTTCAAGTTAATTGAATGACACAAGCTTTCCCTAATTGATACCTAGATTGCCCAACTAGCTACTTGATTTAATGTTTCTATAAGTATGCATTGGGATGAAATTTTCTTTATTAAAAAAAACTACTACCTTTTTAAAAACAAAATAATTGAAGCTATCATTGATATTTAAATTATTAGAAAATTATTATTATTGTTATTATTACATTGTACATTATAACGTTAATTGAAAAAAAATGTATGATTTACTAACATCATATTTTTATTAAAATAATAAATTAAATAAATTGACAGGAGTTAATTTATAAAAAGTTTAAGAGAGATTGTGAGGATATTTTCTTCTGAATAATAATAAAAAAATATACTTTGCAAACCCAATACCCCTAACCTAAAAGAAAAACGCACAAAAATCAAATTCAAGTCACCTCCCATGCAAACTGATCACAATTTACTTGGTTGGGCAGTTTTTTTTTAATCAATGGTCATTAATTCTGCCTTTTGATCTGGATCATGTCATGGCAATCTAAAAACGCATGAGTTGACTAGATTTCTTAATTCATTTGAATCAAAACAAGTAGCAATAGCATCATAAACCTACACTACTATAAGTAAAAATAATTAGCTCTCATGGACATTTATATGTATCTTTTTTATCGAATTTTGAATATGTTCCGATACCATCTTAAGATGTGAGGGTTGTCCCTCACTTATATATCATATTTTGACTTTATCTCTAATTCATATAAAATTTAAATTTTTTCTAATATCTTTCGTCCTGCTAAACCTACAAGGCTACAATAAGTAAAAATAATTAATTCCTTCACAAACCTCTTATATATTGTGGTAGTGCATTGCTTGGTCTTGAAACACTTCGATCATGCTAGATATAGTTTATTTTAGTGTTGTGTACTCTGTAATTTGTTGACGTATATTGTATGTGTATGAAACAAATTGACTATGCTGGAGATAAAACTGAATTTTTTCTATGAGTTTACTTATATACGTGATATACATTTTACACATTGGCATAACTTTTTTCTTTTTAAGTAAAAGAATGTAAAGGCATCATAATTTGAAGAAGGATCCCAAGTCCCAACTATGTTGGCACCCTCAATCCTGCCAATCATCTGCAGCACCCCTAAATATATTAAAAAACACATTGGCATAACTTATACGAATATAAATGTACGTCCAAAGAAACACAGTTTGATCTCAAATGCTGATTTAGGGACATGTCTGGTTTGCAAAACACAATTAGAAAGAGACAGTTTTGATATAAACTACACTACTGGTTTTGTTAAGAATGAATCCTCTATTTTGATTACCTGGAAGGTTGCAGGTACAGTGCCATCTTCTGCAGAAAACATTGAATCATAAATAGCTGCAGTTGCTAACGCTGTGTCCCTCTTTAGGATCTGGTCATATATTCATAACCTTTTTTCAGAAATGTAATACAACATCCAAGGCTCAACATTTGATACAAGGAAATTTTATTTAATATCCATTGGTATGAAAAGAAAAAAAAAGATACTTTACATTGTTCATTTGAGAAAGAGCATTTGTTTCACCCATTGCACGGAAATGTTTTATAAGCTCCAGAGCTGCTCAAAACAAAGATAAGAATCACCATTACGGAAATGTATCACGAATGCTATGAGGTAATAAATTCACACATTATTCAATGAATAAGTAACAACTTGAAACAATTCATATAAAATAGAAAATTTAATTATAAAACCATGCAGAAATAGAAAATGACAACTATTCCTCTCTTGGTTTTTTGCCAGCCTTCCCTCACTCTCTTAGCTTTTAAACATTTTCTATAAAAGAATTTAAATTTCAAACCTTCCCCACTCCTCCTTGTCAAGTGGAAATTTTGTTATTCCCACAGTGGATATTCTTTTTAGCCACCATATTGTCTATGTGGTGATCTTTAGTCTTATGGCCTTTACTTCCTATGCACCTACCAGTCAGCAATAAAAGTTATCATGCTCATATCTCAGTCGTTGGTCATCTACCAGAACTGAAATTCCAAACTTGTAGCAAAAATTTAGGGAGCACTCATAATTCATTTAATTCATGTCATGCATGTGGAATAATTCAATTATTAAACCAAATGAAATTTCTCAACGCTTTCATATTTAACTACATACTCATCAACATCAACACCTGGAAGGGTGAAACCTGCCCTAGTCAAAAAGATTCACAGCATCTCGAACCTGAAAATGGAGGACAGAAGGTCTTAGTTCCAGCTTTCTTATACTATTTTGACAAAAAAATACAAGTCTTCAATACGAGCATTAAGCTACAACAAGCCAGATTAACTAACTGATCTTTAAGAGGCAGGCAAGACTAATATTTCCATGATGGACATATATTAGACAAACCTAGCTATTTGCTTCAAAATAAAGTTACTTTTACACAAAATCATGGAATTCATTATGGCATTGCCAAGAGACAATGACAAGTAACACATAACCACATCATCCTATTCAAAAGAGACAGTAAAGCATTCATTCAAAATATAGTTGATCTTAAAATAAACAAGTCAGGAGATAATACTTTTGCAATAACATGCCTGTGCCAAAGGTGATACTCGGGGACTGATCCCTCCTTCACGCTCCATTTGTGCCAACGTACAAGCTATTTTGAGCTTCCTGGTAACAGCACAAATATCATTAATTAGAATGCTCCATCCATTTGTGTTCCAAAGAAATTTCAAGAAATAAAAATAATTAAACATTGTCACTTCAATGTTTCTCCACCAAGAATAACTGCTAAAAATAAGCCATCAGGCTTCAATGCCAATCTAGACTGCAAAACATAAAAATAAAAAATCAAATAATAATAAGTAGGCTTAAATATATTTTAGGTCCGTGTTTGGGTCCCTAATAAATTTTACGGTTGCATTGGATCTCTGAGATATATTATTTTAAGTTATTATTGTCAATTAAGTGATGAGGTGATACCATCTCAACCCCTGATTGTATTGGGAAGATATGTTGATAAGGTGTCAAATCATTACTTAACTAACGACAAAGATTGAAAATAAATTTTTTAATATATTAAGAATTCAATGCATCAAATTATTTTTATTAAGGACCTAAAATATATTTAAGCCTAAGTATGGTTGAATTTAAGAGACAGCATTAGAAAAGAAAGAAGGCAGTAACCTGTATCATTGCTCCAGGCAGATTAGTCCAGTGTAGTCCCAAGCAACTAACAACCAAATCCACAGAGCTGCAAACAAACCAATATATAAGTAAGAACAATCCAAAACAGAAAAGCGTGACATGAAATAAAATCATAGGCAGAAACTCTTGGTCAGCAACAAGAAAGTGGGTCTCGACTGCGGCATTGTGGTGAGCATTTTTACAGGCTTGAAGCATATCATAGGAGTCATCCATGGCAATAAGCTTTTCAACGCCACCTGGGGCTGGGATCAATCAATTAATTAATGCTAATAGCGAGTGGAGAATGAGATAGATACCAGGAGGAGCGGAAAGAGAATTGAAGTTGGAATTTAGAAGGGAAGGGAAGCTAACTAAGTAGCTAAAGGAACCTGCAAGAGGTCCAAGAGATTTTGAGCGACGGTGTGAAGAAGAGGGTCGTGTGAGGGAGTCAACCATGCAGCTGGGTCACGTTGTGTGCTCTCATTTTCTTCTCAATTCTCCGCCTCCAACAAGCAAATCAAAATCAGCTTCATGGCTCCACTGCACCGGGAACAAACTAAACTGCTTCCATCCTGTTAGCCTCTAACAATTTTAAGGAACAAAATAGATCATAAGAATTAAAGGTAAATTATCACTTTAGTCTTTTGAACTTACAAGTTATCACTATTTTTATTAACTTTTTTTTATGACATGATAAATCTATAAGTCATAAGTGAACTTCATGTGCTGGGTGCTGGGCTTATGGACCAACTTATCATTTTTCTCCTTTTGTTTTCATCTCTAAAAGTTACCATAGAAATTGATCATTCATTAGTTTCATTTTACCATTGAGAGAGAAGCACATAAACCCATTGTTCCTTATTCTTTTCCTTCTCGCCATTTGCATTGTTGGTGGTCAATGATGATGACATTTTTTGTCGTTGTTTGAAGACAATATCTTCCTGTGCGTTGAAGACGAGAGAGGAATTCATAGGGTAAGGTCATAGTTTCGTTATTCAGTTGCACCATAGATGCGTGAATGAAGATTTTGTATTTGAACCCTTTTTTTTATTACGAGTATTATCACATGCATTAGAAATTTGACCCAATGTAATAAACAAAATTTGCAATTTAAGAATGAAAAGCATGAATCATTTTATCATTTAGTATCAATTTTTTCGCTGCATAACAACAATAAAGAAGAATCAACTTCTTCAAAAAATAGTCCTTAACTTCATAAATTTAAAGATCAATAATGGCAAAAAAACAAGTATCACTAACATAGTTCGAAACAGTATTGGTAAACCTGGATTGTCACATATGTACTCAACAATAACCAAAACAACGTTAATTTGATGGCTGGATTGTCAGAATATTTACATTTTTATGAATTAAATTGATCATTTCTCTAGTATAGAGACAAAATTATCATCGAATACAAAATATAAGGAATAAATTGGTTATTTATCTTTTAATTAATTTAATTTTCTATTTTTCAATTATATTTTTAGATTATCCTTAATTTTATTTATTTAATTAATTAGTGTAAATGAGTTGCAACCACATATTAATGTAATGGTATGTAAATGAGAGAAACAGTTGTAGTTAGAAATCGTTTTAAAAAGAATATTATAAACCTCTAAAGATTTTTATAAAAACAAATAAATAATATTTTCAATGAGAATATAAAAGGTTTCACGAATTTTATCCAATCAGTATATATGGTAAGTTAATATTTATGATTTTTAATTAGTTGACCAATATAAAACTTGTAAAAAAACTAAACGGTGTTACTGTGAAGGGGTTTGGAGAAGACTGAAATTGCGTTTGGGAAAATCAAGCAAACATGTCACTGTGTGTTCACTACTCTCCATGCAATAGCATTGGTGTTATGCCGCAATTCTGCACCCCCAGGACCAGGACCAGCCATAATAGGAATTGGGATTTGCAGAGACTTAGAATTGTCGCAAAATCAAATTCAGATGCAACCCAATCCACATCCACCTCCCTTCTCTCATTTCTCTGTCCCTTACTCAAGCTCTTCTCTGTATAGTAACCCACTATTCTTCTTTCTCGTATCTACCTATGAATGTACTTTTCAGACTCAACTAATTCTTTATTTCCATCCAACGCTCATTGCCTCAATTTTATATTTTATTCATTCAAACCATTTATTTGTCAACTTAAAATTCGATACTTGATTTTCTTATACAGTGAGTGTCTTCTTTATTGATTACTGTTTGTGTTGTGGCACTGGCAGGCAAGAGATCCTTCTCAACCACGCAATTTTACTTTCGAGGTGATTTGATTTATCCCTCTTTCTTACTTTGCCCTCTTCATTGTAAATTTCATTATGTATAATGTTAGATATCAGACCAGATACAACATACCTGTTATGTTACCTATTGCCTTCATCTGCAATACAACTTTGTTTCTGGAGTTGCAGGGGTCTTTAAGTATTTAAATCATTATGCATTTTATCACATAGGCATGTAGTACAAGTGTAACAGAAGGCTTCTCAAATAGATGAAAACAGCTGCTTTGGTGGTTGACCACATGGGGGGCTAAAGGCTAATTGCTCCCAAACTGAAAATAATTTTAAGTTCATTTAAAAAAATAAATTCACACGTGTTTTCTTGCTCCCTTCTCTTTCTTTTAACATTTTTAGCATGTTATTGTTGGCACATCATTTTGGTACCTTTAAATGGAGGTGTATTTTATTTAATTAAGTTCTTTTGTCCATGTGATGAAGCTGTGTGCCATGTAATTGAGTCTGGAGACAAATATATGCAATGTATTCTTTATATTTTCCATGCACCTTATAATTGACTAACCTTTCAAGTTTTTATGATGAATGGTAGCTAGCAACATCTTCCTTGGCTAGCTTGTCAAGGTTTGCATGGGGAACAAAATCCATAGCTGAGAGTTCACTGAACAAAGAAATCACTTCAGATCTTCCTTTTAGTTTGCAGCTTTTTGAATTTGGTACGCCTCTTCCACATTACAGGTTCAGGAAGAACCCTTGATGATGCTATTGCAAATAATAGGCAAACATATTTTTCTTCTTTGACTTAGTTATTGAAATTGATCAAAATTCCAGAAGCTTATTTATTTTTAGTGCATTACTATTGCTAAGCACCAGTCTTGGCCTCAATGTTAATAACACGATACCCAGATAAAAGTAGTTTCTTATTGTTATCCTCAACTGCACCTTCATACTAGGATTCTCAAACATTTTTTTTTTGGTCTTGACCTCTCACATATTTCTGTAATTTTATTTTATCATTGAATTTTGTGATTGTCCCATCATAAATCTTTCAAGCATTATTTTTCAACAGAGGCATGCCCCTTTTGTAGAAGGGTCCGGGAAGCTTTGACTGAACTAGATCTTTCTGTAGAGGTTAGCTGTCTTCACATACACTTACCACCATATTCAATATCGAATGCTCCCTTCCCTTGACTGAGTTTTGTCTGTTTCAATGGAGCACTATTTTTCATTGCCAATAAGATACGCTCCTAGAATTTTGGGGTTTATGTCTACAATTTACAGTAGTTGAATCTAATGTGTTAGCAACCTTTTCAACAATGTAACCCTGTAATCCTATCCTATCAACTCCTATTAGAACACTGATATTCAAACAAATTCCAACAACTGTCATTTCCTTTTTCTTTTTCTTTTTTCTTCTTTTTTTTTTTTGAGGTGGGGGGTATCAGTATCAAAATTAAATTGAGAAAATGTCATTTTTAACCATTAATACAACAATGATATAGGTCGGACAAATTCATTTGTTTTGTCAAAACAGCTTAAATCAATTATTGAAATTATAGGCTCTATACATGAAATTGGACACCACACAAGTTATTTTAGAATGCTGAATTGCAAGAGAGTGCTGAATGGCAGTATGCCTCACATTTGCTTTGGATATTTATTTTGCCAAAACAGAGATAATCTAACTTGCGAAAGTACAAGTGAAAGAATTTTTCTGGAAGAAATTTAATTAATGATAATCAATCAATGATGATATACACCTCTGTGACAAGAGATGATGAGAAATTGATTTATGTTTGATTCTTGTCAATTGGCTCCCCTAATATTACTCCTATTGGTTTGTGACAATTGACAACAGATGATGAGAATTGATATATGGTTGATTCTTTTCAATCAGTTCCTCTAATTTTGGACATCACACAAGTTATTTTAGAATGCCACGTTACAAGAAAGTGTTGAATGCCAGTATGGCTTGCATTTGCTTGGATATTGATTTTTTCAAAACAGAGATAATGTAGCTTGCTCAAGTACAAGGGAAAGGATTTTTGTAAGAAAGTTAATTAATGTTAATCAATCAATGGTGATATACACATTAGTGACAAGAGATGATGAGAAATTGATTTGTGGTTGATTCTTGTCCATCTGTTCCCCTAATATTACTCCTATTGATGTCATCAATAGGTCTATCCCTGTCCTAAGGGTTCTGTAAGACACAGAGAGGTGGTCAGAAGAACTGGTGGCAAAGAACAGTATGTAGTTCACCATGATATATTGTTTCTTTTGATCTGTTAATGATTTTTTTTAATGTTATTTTGCAGTATTGCGGAACTTTGAAATTTTAGAATAAGATTTTGGGTATCATGTCTCAAATTTTTTTGTCAGTATATTTCCTTGTATTATATATGCTGACTAATCGCTGAGCAAAAAAATAAAAAATATATGCTGACTAATCCCAATGAAGCACTTGCAATATGACCTGCATTTCAACTTCTATTACATTTGTCTTGCATATTTTCATTTTACAACATATTTAATTCAAGTGAAATAGCTTAATGTTGTCCGTATCTTTTTATATATTATTGCTACGGCGATGTTCTTTTGCAGGTTTCCTTTCATCATTGATCAAAAAAGTGGTATTTTTATATATGAAAGTGGTAAGCAAGCAAGTTTTCTCCCTGTTCTTTCTCCAAATGGTTGTTGATTGTCTTGTTTAGTGGCAATGACATAAATTATCTCCATTTTCATATTGTTCACTGGTTTGGATTGATTCATGTTGATGGCTTATTATTCCTCTTCTTTGCATTTTCTTACCTGAACTTCCATATTTGTCTGTTTCAGTTGTGTTAGTAAAGGATTTTGACTAGTTCGATTTCAGTCAGTTGCATTTCATTGATTTATTTTATAAGACAGTGTTTACTATATGTTGTGTCAGTGTAGACCACACCTCATGCTATTTATAATATGGAAAAGAGAATTAGTATTGATTACAAGATCAATCAGTTACTAATTAATAGGAAATAGAATATTCTAGTAATAAATACAACATCAGGAATAATATCAAAACATAATCTCGCGCTCCCCCTCAAGTAGGAGCATATGTGTGATATGAACCAAGCTTGTTACAAATGTGGTCAATCCAATAGAAATGAAGTCCCGTAGTGATGATGGAGACCAGTGTGATGGAAATGCATCACGCGTTGTCTGCGTGAACTTCACGTGCCAGGGTCCTATGTGGGGCTGCGTGCAGAGGTGTTTTGAGTTAGCTGTGCACGTGGACGGTGTGATGGTCTTTGGTGATGGGCGACAGTGGTCGAGGTGAGCTCTGACGAAAAGGTGTCGGGAAGTCTTTCACACAAGGGCAAAGCAGCTGTGCGGTATTGTTTACTACGAAGAGGGGCTGCGTGAAAAAGAAAAACAAAGAACCATCAAATCAATACACAGAACAACTGTGATCGAGGCGATACTACAAGGTTAGGGTCGTTCATGTAGGCTGCATGCGCTTCGATGCACTGGAAATGCATCTAGCATAGAAGCTGTTTGGTGCGTCTTTAAGACGTGCATGAGGGAGTGTCGATGGTTCGTTCTTGACGCTGTAAACACCTTGTAGATTGACGAAAAGTGCTTCAAACAGTGGGGTAGCTGGCCGGATAGGTTGCCAGAAAAGTAATGATGTTCTGCGGTGGTCAGAAAATGCACCAGAGAATGAGAAAGGGTCGTCGGAAGAAGGGAAGTGAGCAAAAGGGCTCACTAGAATATGGAAACATGTTGCCGGAAAGACAGGAGAGAAGCAGAAAGGTCCACTGGGGACAATAGGTCCCCGGTGGAGCACGGGTTTTCGTTATTCCTCTCTCAAGAAGAACATAAGCTTTAATACCATATAAGACAATGTTTATTGTATGTTGTGTGTCAATGTAGACCACACCTCATGCTGTTTATATTATGGAAAAGAGAATCAATATTGATTACAAGAACAATTAATTACTGATTAATAAGAAATAGAATATTCTAGTAATAAATACAATATGAGGAATAATATCAGAACATAATCTCACATATTTTAATTAGTTTTTATTTAATTTAATAAATGCAATTGTAGTCTCAACTCCAACATCCAAACTAATGCTGATTGTCTGTGTTTCTCTCTTACTTCAATCTTCCTTATGCTTGGTTTGTTGTTGTAGGTGATATCGTAAAATACTTGTTTGAGCGATATGGAGAAGGCAGAAGTCCATCATCGGGACTTTTGGAGAGGTATTAGATGTAAATCACTTCTTAAATGAACATAAGATATATTATTAATCACATGTTTTGGGAGGAAACTCAAGTTCAATCTTCACCGTATAAAATTGCTGCATTTATTGGTTAGGTGGAAAGGAACCATAATATTTTACTGTAATATTTTCACAAAAGCATATTAACATTTAAATAAATTGTATATCATGGCTGTGACACAAATAGTATGTTGCTCATCTTGGGGTGACTCAAAGTGATTGTTAAGGAGTACTGAAGCATATATATATATATATATATGATTGTGAGTTGCGTGACAAAGAGATGGTGCCACTAACCAGAGTGTCTGTGCTGAGGGCTGTTCCATATTCCATGGCTTTGATAAAGAGAGATTTTCTATTTTATTTGTTCTTGATGACACATTCTTGTGCAGCACTATTTTCACTGGATGGATGCCGACAATACTTCGAGCAGGTAGAGGAATGACGCGTTGGGAACATTCCAGGCCTGACCCTCCTCCAGGAAAGTTGGAGCTCTTCTCATATGAAAATAACCCTGTAAGATAATGCTTTTCTATCTCTAATTTGTGAAGGAAAAGCAAACATGGAGAGAACTTTGCTTATCTGCTCAACCTACAGTTTTCAATTGGCCCAAATTGTGGTCTGAAAAGGGAATCAGTTATATTTTGTGCTTGGTTTTTTTCCTTTAAATTCAATCTCGATTGAATGAAGACATTCATATGATGTGCTGAAAATTTTGCATTTGTGTTCACTGGGGTTAATGTTAGGATCATTAGAGGAACTAGATTTGACATGCTTGTCATGTTTTGCCCACTGTCCTTGTAATGCCAAGTATCATACTATCTCACAAAGTGATTGGATATATTTCTTCTTCTAACTTCATAGATTTAAAATTTCACTTTGTAGAATGCTCGAATAGTGCGTGAGGCATTATGCGAATTGGAACTTCCTTACATTCTTCAAAATGTAGGAGAAGGGTCTCCTCGAATGAAGTTACTCTTGGATGCTTCTGGATCTAAAGAGGTTAGAATTTAGTGGGTCATACAAAGTTGTATCAAAGTTTTATTGAAATGAAATTTGTATCCTTCTAGATATGTTGGGTATTTATTCCCAGTTAGAAATTATGCAATGGATTTGCAGCCATATCAGACTATACATCTTAAGTAGGATTTGACTCTTCTAAAGTGAGAGATGCGCTTTAAAGGAAAAAAATGTGGATTTATGATCTGTTGATGGGAAAATCAGCAACTGAGATTTTGATAATAAAATACTTGCACTGATGCACATGTATAACAAACCATGAAATTGTTAAAATCCCTCGATATTATCCCAAACAGTTAGGTTATTATGTCTAATAATAATAATGATGAGTACAAAATGCAAAAGGGTAGGAACTAGGAAGTGAAGTTTTCATATCTTGATATATTCTTTTTGGATTATTTTATGGTCTATCAACATAAATCCTTGCATGAATAGAAACGTTGTCCTCTACAGGTTCCTTACTTCATTGATCACAACACTGGATTTCAATCTGGGGACTACACAACGATCTTATCTTATTTGTTTGAAACCTATTCAACAGTTATTTTATAACTTCCGCTATCTGTAAGTGCAAACTTTTGTGCTTTGAAATCACCACAAAACCTATTTATTGTCATCTTATTGTGTAATGAAAAACCCCCTGGGTATCTGGGTATAGGCTAGAACACTAGAGAAAATCGTAAAGAACTAATGTTATTAAATGTTGTCATTGTTTTGAAGATATTGGGATGGGATTACTTTGCCACTTGAACAAATTAAACTTACTGGTTAATGACTCAGATCAACGGAATGCTATTGTACCAAAATGAAGAAAAGGTATGAAAACTTTTGTTTTCAGTATTTTGCAGAACTCTGTTCAACTTCTCTGTTTTCATTATTCGTGTAAGCATGGATCCCATCTTTGCAAGCTGCCTTGTGCGGTTAAAATTAAGCAAAGAGCAGCAAGTGATGCTACTTGTGGTAAAGATAAATGTAATGAACAATTTGATTATGTAGTAAGTACTTTTCCTGAATAATCAGAAAGTTCTTCCACAAATATTGCAATAAATTTGGCCTCAAATGTAAGTTCTTACATTTCTTCACCTTGACTAATTCTTATTTGTTAATTGTAGATTTCCCAACTTTTGTTAAAATCATTATGCACATTAATCATGTTGTACATGTATATCACATATGTTGTATATAATTGTTATTTATTCAACTTGAATAAAATTTTGGGACTGACATTTTGGTGGAAAAATGACTCAAAAATATGAAATAGCCTGCTTCACTTAAAACTAAAATGATCATACGAAACAGAATTGCATTAATTTGACTTAATTAGATGTCCTTTGAATAATTTTTCTTGCTTTATTAAATTAAAGTCTAGTATATTTTATAATTAAGAATAAAAAGTGTTTTATGCATTGAGATAAAACTTGAACATACCTTCCTGCTAGTCACACAGTTTAAGTGTTTATGACCCATCATACAAGACAACAAAATAAATAAAGGGAGATGTAAATCATAAGATCCAAGTGGGATGGATGAAATGGAGGAGTGCTTTGGGTATTATCTGCGAAAGTTACCACTTACGCTTAAAATTTTATCACTCAGTTATCAGACTTGCAATGTTGTATGGAATTGAATGTTGGGTAGTAAAAAGGCAAGACAATAAACTCAAGATAGCGAAGATGAGAATGTTGCATTGAACGAGTAGACATACTAGACAAGATAGGATTAGAAATGAATATATTAGATAAAAAAAAAGATAGGATAATACTTACTGTAGAAAAGATGGTAGAAAAGATGGGATAATACTAGACAAGTTGATGTTAGGTTTTAATCTCATACGCTATTGTACACAAAAATAAAAAAGTAAGAAATAAAAATAACACATATTTGTCATTACTAATAAACAATATGATATTATAAAAAAAAATAACAACTTATATTTTTAATATTATATATTTATATATGTGTTAATAAAACTTATCACTTTGCTTTAAATAAGTTTTTCTTTATAAATAAATATTTAATAATATTAATATACATAAAGATTTATTAATAAATATAAATTAATAAATAAGATTAATTGGAAATGTATGATATAAATATAATTTCTTTATTGAAATAAATAAAAAATATTTCGTTGATAATAAAATTTTATTTTAATTACTAAATTATACAAAGAAAAAAAACACAATTTTACAAAATAAAAATATTTAAAACAAAGCGAGTATGTTGTAATTAAGACAAAAAATATTAAAAAGTATAGTTATTGTTTGCTTGATTTTATATACTATATATTGCTTATTTAGTAGTAAATATATATACAATTTTGATTCCTTACTCAATTAAATTACACATGCTATACTTTTCCGGTGGTTAAAAAAAAAGTGGTGTTGTAAGCAGGGGTTGGGTTTCAAACCCCACCTCTAATACTTTGATAACTTCTTACTGATCAAATTTATTATAAAATTAATTACTAAAAAAACAGCAATGCACAAATAATTAATTGACTCGGTGCTATACTTTATTGCACAAATAATCAACTTGAAACTACTCCATGATCTCTTTTACATGAATAGAGTCAGACATCAGATAACATCTATAGGTGGCATTTCATTTTTGTTTAAGACGACAAAATATTTATAAAACACCAACTGTTCAGCACGATTGCAGTTCTACCAACCTTGACAAACATTTAAGCACCCAAAGTTACCTTAGTAGCTTTATAGTCAAAATCAAGGGGTCCAAATGTCTTCCTTTGTACCTGCTTTATACAAGTAATGCATGTTTCCTAATCATAACAAACATGATTAATCGTTTGTGTCACTTTACCTGCTCTTCTTTCTTATAAGTCATCCTTTACATTATCCTATCATTATTATAGACTTAATAAAAAAAATAGTATATCTGAAGATACCACATTATTTGAGCCCCACAACATCACAACAAACGTTAGGTGCTCTCACCCAAATGGTTCCTTTAGTAGGTAGTACATATAGTATAAATGTATGACACCTCATGACTAATTAACTAGAAATCTCGTGCAAAGACTGTTACTAATTTTCCCCCATTCTCTTTTAAAGCCACTTTGACCTCACTTTACTCCCAAGCAGATTCAGATTTCCAACACAACTTTTTTCACATAAATGCCCAAATTCTTGCTCAAACAAAACCGAGAGTACTATATATCTGCCTTTACTTGAGATCTGATCATATCCTTCAATAAAGCAGCAAAGCAACAATGAGATCCAAAACAACCCAATTCACATGTACCTTCAAGGTAGCCCTTCTCAGCCTTGCGGTTTTCTGCCTCTTCATCTTGGTATTCAGGTCATCCATATTCTCATTGTCTCCTCAACTCACCTCACAAACCAACATGTCAAGCTCAGACACAATAGTACCAGTGTCACCACAAGAAACAGAAAATGCAGGCACACCATCATCATCATCATGCCCAAATTCACCCCCCTTGAACCCCCCATGCACCAAGGCCCCTCCATCATTAGCCAATGCCATCATCCACTATGCGACCGCCAACGTCACGCCTCAGCAGACCCTCCACGAGATATCAGTCTCAGCAAGGGTACTTGAGAAGAAGTCTCCATGCAACTTCCTTGTGTTCGGCCTTGGCCATGACAGCCTCATGTGGACATCGCTAAATTACGGCGGCCGGACGGTTTTCCTCGAGGAGGACAAGTCCTGGATCGACCAAATCCAGGAGAAGGTACCCTCTTTGGAGTCCTACCATGTCATGTACGACACACAGGTCCACCAGGCTGAAGAGCTCATGAAAACTGGAATGAAGGAGGATTGCCAGAAGGTTACGGACCCGAGATTCTCCAGGTGCCCTCTTGCACACAAGGGGCTCCCGAGTGAGGTTTATGACATTGATTGGGACGTGATCATGGTGGATGCACCCACCGGCTACTTCGATGAGGCGCCAGGGAGGATGAGTGCAATCTACACTGCTGGCTTGATTGCCCGGAACAAGGAACGCGGCCAAACCGATGTTTTTGTGCATGATGTGGATAGGAAAGTGGAGGACATGTTCTCTAAGGCTTTTCTCTGTGAAGGGTATTTCAAGGAGCAAGAAGGGAGGATCAGGCACTTCAACATTCCAAGCCACAGGTCTCGTTTGTGGAGGCCTTTTTGCCCAGAGTAGTTGAAGAACACAATTTGCTCCCTTTATTTCATCTCACATGAGCCATTTATTATTGTTATCATCAAAACTTATATAATTACTATATGATATGATGTGTTGTGGACGTACTTCTATTTTTTGCGATTGATATTTGGAATTCATTCTGATTTACACAAGTCATTAATGGCTCTGGAGATGTCATCAATTCAGGGAGTTGCTTTGTTGGAACGAACAATTGTTGCTTATACCTGCCCCTGCTTGACCATAGTCTGATTCAAAAGTCTTTATATACTACTATTATTCCCCAGAAATAATGTAGCAATTGAAATCATTCTATACTTACATTTTATTAATTCTTGAAATTTACTTGTATTGCATCTATACGAGTTAGTCTTCAAACTTACAAGACTGTTACGGCTTAAAATAAAATGAGATATAACAAAATATAACAAAAACTGGCGTAAAAAGAGTTTTAATAAATAATTACGTACAACTTAAGAAACTAACTCTTACACATATATTTTATATATATTATATATTATATAAATTCAAAAAAGAAAGTAAAGAATAATGCTAACAATTGAGGTGCATGTTGACTTGTTAATTAGCATTTATTAATAATTAATAATTTGATATATTCTGGGTCCACGTCCAACAGCCTTAAAATTCATTAAAGCATATTAATTAATCCGATTGACTGGTAATCCAATTCCACAAGCAAAGCGCACAAATAAAAAGAAAAAAAAAACCTATGAATCATTCAATATTTGATATTGGCTTAATTATCAATTTGATTTCTAAATTATTTATTCTAAAATATTCAATTTAATCTCTAAGTTTTTAAAAGATTGATTTTGATTCTTTAAATGCATCAATTTAATTCTTTTCGTGGAATTTAATTGATGTCATTAGATTGCAAATGCTAACTATTTTCTTTTAAGAAAAGTGGCATTTTGTAGTCACTGTATAGTGTTATTTTTACATGTGGTGTGTAAATAATAAATGGTGGGCGACTCTTTTTTTTTTATTAATCTTAAATATGAGATTTGGATTTTTTCTAATACATCTCCTCATACCCTACCCCTTCTTGGGCTTTTTGGTGCGTAAAATAACAATAGTGAGTGATCTTTTTTTATTAATCTTGAATATGACTTGGATTTTTTTTTCAATACACCTCCTCACATACTACCACTTCTTGGATTTTTTTTTGTGCGTGAATAACAAATTGGTGGGTGGCCCTTTGGATTAATATTGAATTGAATATGCTCTAATACCATCTTAAAATGAATGTGAGAGGCCTAACTCAACCCCAAAAGCTAGCTCAAGGGAGGAGGGTTGCTCCTCATTTATATATTCTAATTTGACTTTATTTTTAGTTAATGTAAGACTTGGGTTTTTCTCAATACCTCTATCAGAGGTTGTTTGACGCGCCCACAATGCCAACTTTGTGACAAACCAAGTTAGCCAAACATTGTCGACGCAATTGAGTTTGGTGGCAGCGCTGAGGGAGTGAATGGGTGCTCGCGGCGACATGCACCAATGAAGGTCTATACGTTCTAACCTACGAACAAAGATGCATTTTGGGTGAAGCTGCTGCTGTGCTACGCAACAACGATGGCGAAGTTGGGTCAAGTCGACGTGAACCAAGTGGTGCATCGTGCGCGTGTGGGTGGAAGTAGGGATCGGCGAGGAGGGAAAGGTGCGGGTGGTAGTAGACAACGATTCAAATATTACAAGGGGGGTTCTGCACATGTCTGGTATGGGTGCTCGATGCTTTAGAGCACAAAGGTGGGAAAAAGACTTATTTGTGGATTTGACAAAATATTATACTGGTGGCTTTAGCCGTCACTATTTGTAAATTAAACTGTTATAATTCACATCCTAACGGTGTTAACGTCGATTCGACGAAAAGGACTAAATTAATGTGTTTTTAGACAATAGTCGAGGATTAAATTGTCTGAAGCTCTAGCGAGTTCTTGCAACACATCGAAACCATTGGATTGGTGCCAAACAATTGTAAAATTAATAATTAACAAATATTTGACAATATACTAAAAATTCCTCGAGTATCTAATTTAGGAAGTACATTATGCTAATTGTTATCTATACTATAAACATCTTGAAATCACTCTTAGGATAACATTTTACGCATTTATATTGATACCTATATTATAAACATCTTGAAGTCCTTGTTAAGGTAACGTTTTACACATTTATATCTATATTTTGTTTTATATTATAAACATCTTGAAGTCACTATTAGGTAACATTTTACACATGTCAACATACAAAGTATCCTGACCATTTTTATTTGGTTAAATTACTCATTTGGTTCCTATAGTTTTATGATTTTGACCTTTTTAGTTCTTATAGTTTGAAAGTGGTTTTTTTAGTCTTTATAATTTACATTTTAATTTTCTTTTAGTCTCTGTAGTTTAAAAATGTTCTTTTTAGTCATTATAGTTTGTATTTTAATTCTCTTTTAGTCCCTATAATTTGAAAAGTTATAAGGACTAAAAAAGTAAGAATCATAAAACTATAGGGACTAAAAGATCACTTTCAAAATTACAGGGACTAAAAAAGAATTAAAATGTAAATTATAGGGACTAAAAAAATCACTTTCAAACTATAGGGACCAAATAAGTAATTTAACCTTTTTATTTTTAAAAACCTTCCACTTTAGGATTACATGTTGGGCCAAAAGGAATTGGACCTTTACTATGATTGCTTTAGATATCCAAACCAATCCTATAACACAGTTTGAAATTCAAAATGTATCATGAAAATAGTAATAGTTGTTTTTGTTATTGAAGTTGAGAAATCCTCTTTCTTTCCACAAGTATGAATGGTGTTTATTATAAACATCTCAGAAAACCCAAATTGAACTAATTGGGTCGGTTTCATGGATTACTCGTACCCTTGAACACTCCTATTTGTTGGTCTATGTAAAAAACTTAGGATGATAAGTATTAGGGGTCGGAGGTAGTAGTTAATAAGATTTGGATGCCATGTAGGAAGCACAGATATAGGCAATTGTTCCTTGACATCTTTTCATTCTTTGGATTTCTTCGCTATGGCTCATAGTTATGCCCTCATCTTCTTGAGAAATAATTGTAGTAGTTTCAACACATGTAGAAGATTCCTTGATCACTACCTGACCATTATTCCACCAATGAGGCTTATGACAAGGAGTTTGTTGGTCGGGCAAAGCATATTGTATTGATGGATATGGATCTTGTAAGCACTAATGCCTATCGCATCACGCATGAGACGTTGTCATTCACATAGTCAATCACTTGAATAGGGTGCATCAGAGGATGAGGAGGAGGAAGAGTAAAGAGAACTGATGTTATTTTCTATCATTTTATGTTTGTTTCACTTTTTTTTTTGTATTGTTTTGGTTTGTGTGTTAATATTGAAATTGGTCATAGATAAAAGAAAATAAAGAAATTGCAATTATAATACACAATAGAAATATATATTTTGAATTAATACACAATGAAAACATATTTCCAGTATGTATTAGGGGGTATAAATTAATTTTGGAAAGTAGAAATACATTTTTGTTAGGGGTGTTATGGTAAAGAAAAAATCATCAAAAGGTTAGGGGTGAACTTAGCAAAAGAAGTGCAGGACTAGCCCTAACATAGGGGTAAGTAAAACCCAATTGGAATGGGCTAATTAGGCCGACACATTGAGAGGAATGCTGTGTGAGTGAGTGATATATCTCCATTCACCAACAAGAACAGTAAGGGGAAACAAACAAAGAACTCACTCAAACTCAACATAGAGAGAGAGAGAGAGAGAGAGAGAGAGAGAGAGAGAGAGAGAGAGAGATATGACCGATTACGAAGAGAGATACGAAGGGAACGGAGAAGAAGAGGAACTTCACAATTCTCATCATCAGCCTCATCCTGATTCCTCTCCTTTACCCACCCACGACGATCTCACCGATTCCAAATCTCGCGTATGCTCTCTCTCTGTTTCATCAATTCATTTTTTTCTCTTCCCCTCCCCTTTTTTTGTGTTAATTTCTGCGCCGTTTCATGTCGATGCGAAATTAGGGTTTTTCTGCCTTTCCCTCTTTTCCTAAGCCGGGGTTTCGGGTCAGGGTTTTTCTGTTTCCCCTGTTTTGAATCTTAACACCATTGCTGCGTGTAAAACTGACTAGAGCTGTGTAGGTTATGGTGAGATTTGGGGTGGGATTTTGTTTTCTGTTTCCCCCCTTTCTTGATTTAACTGTGTAATTAGAGATGCTTTGGTTCTGATAAAGTCTGTGCTTTGTGTCCTATGCTGCTGTTTCTTTTTCTTGCCAATCTGTCACTAAAAGCTTATGCTTTATCATATGATTTTATCTGGCGTTCTCACATCTTCCTTTTAAATATAATATAAAATGTAAATTATTAAAAATTGGGAACATTGGGTTTAGCTGCTTTTCAGGTATTTTATGTACGATTGTGATGTATTCTTTGCAGATTGGTTTGTGATTGTGGCTTGTGTGGTGCCTGTTGTTTGGTTCTTGTATGCTGATTGTGAAGCATATTCTTGTTTTTCACCTTACTTTTGTATGCATCATTGCTATTATCAAGTTTGAAAGATAAGGACTTGTTTACTCCCTGTTAATCTTTTTTTTATCATATTTTGGCAGCATGGATCTCGCGATTATGACAGAGATTCTTCCAGAAGCAGAGATAAGGAGCGGGAGAAAGGGAGAGACAGGGAGAGAAAAAGGGAAAAGGGGAGGGACAGGGAAAGGGAGAAAAGTAGGGATAGGGATTCGGAGAGAAGCAGGGACAAGGACAGAGATAGGGATAAGAGCAAAGACAGGGAGAGGGACCGGGATCGTGATGGTGAGAAGGAAAGGGACCGTGACAGGGACCGCCATCATAGAGATCGACACAGGGATCGTGGTGAGAGAAGGGAAAGGACAAGGGATAGAGATGACGATGATTATCACAGAAGTCGTGACTTTGACAGGTAAAAATTTGTTTGGGATCTTACTACCTTGTATCTGAGTTGGAGCTTGAGGGTTTTCATCGGCATCAGTTTTTCAGTAGATATTCTTATTGCATGCAATGTATTATTGTCTTGCATCTGAATTTACACTTGTATTTCCAAAACTTTAGTGGCATTTTTATTTTCAATCAATTGTTTTTCATTCATATTTGTATTCTATTTTCAATTGTTACCTGACATTATTTGATAGTACAGAAGAAGGGATTATGATAGAGAGGATAAGCATAGGCGCAGGTCTCGGTCTCGATCTCAATCCCGGTCAGGGGGTCGATCTGAGCATAGATCAAGGTCACGTTCGCGTTCTCGTTCAAAGAGGTGAATTCTTGGAAAGATCCTTAACATACAGTATATAGATGTCTGCTTAACATATCATGCATGTGGCTGCCATTTGGGAATTCTGTTTTGTTTTATATAATATTTGGTGGATGTGCAAGTGGAACAGAACTAGTATAATTTTGTGAAAGCATGTGGAAGAATGAAATAGTTTAAATAGATAACTAAAATCCATTTTATTTCAGTTCAGGTACGTCCTTGATAATTTAAATTTGAGGAAATAATTCAATTAGAATACCTTAATATGGCTAAATGATGGGGACCTCTATCATTATTTCAAATATTATAGGTGGAAGGGCACCCCTTTCTGTTCCTTGATCATTTCAAAGCATCTCGTTTTAAGAATTTTGTTAGATGTGGGTGTGTTTTACTTTAACTAATTTAATTTACTTGCAGCAAAAGGACTAGTGGTTTTGATATGGCTCCCCCTGCCTCTGCTATGTTGACTGGTGCTTCTGCTGTTGCAGGTACATTTACTCATGTATATATTATGCAATTTTTAATCTTAACTGCCTTTTTCTCTTTGTTTGTCCTAGTATGGAAAATTCATATCAAATTGCATGGTGTTAACTTGGTAAGCTTTGTTCAGTTATTATATGAATATATAGCCTTTGAGGATTGGTTTCCCATGGTGTGTAATTTTGTCTTTCTTTTTACTTAGTGATATAATTCTGGAACTAAAAGGTGCTTTGGTTTTTTGTCTTGTGTTTGGTGTTTGTTTGTTTTGTTTCTATGTCTTGTCATATGTTCTAAGAAGGCAATGTTGGGCTACTAGCCCCACTGTGCTGACAATGGGCGTGAGCCGACATCTGTAGCTTTTATGTCCACGGAGGAATCAATGCACCTGTTTTTGGTGGGTCTTGTTCGTCTTCAACTGGAAACTATTACCTACTTTGGTAGACACAAATATTATCTCTAAAGCTTGTTTACAATGCTCCTTTAATCTTATTGATACAATATACGCAACAAGGTTTAATTATGCTTAAGCTCGTGCCTTTTGGAGCAAAAGGATCCATTTGATTCTTATGTACTAGGATTGCAAAAAGTGGAAGTAGTGAGTTTGTTCTGATTGTTCTGAGATGCAATTTTCTTTTGTTTGCAGGTCAGATCACTGGGGCAAATCCTACAATTCCTGGAATGTTTCCAAATATGTTTCCGTTGGCTACAAGTCAGGTATTTTTTGTTTCTTTTTTCCCAGCTATGGTTATTTAGTGTCAAGTTCTTATTAATTTCACTTTATTCTTGTTTTTTTCCTTTTTAAGATGCAGCAATTTAGTGCTCTCCCTGTCATGCCAGTGCAGGCTATGACTCAACAGGTAAAAATGCTTCTCAGTGAGATGAGATTTAGTGACTTACCTTCTTTCCCTTTTAGCATGGCTTTCCCTGATTATGGCCTGTATTTGATGTACTGAATTTACAGGCTACACGACATGCTAGGCGGGTGTATGTTGGAGGCCTCCCTCCTACAGCTAATGAGCAGGTAATATAGAATATTGGAATTTCTAACCGGGAATAGTGAAGTTGGTTTGGCTATCTGCTAAATATCTTTTTTGCTAATTAATTTTAGTCATTTGATCAAAGCTTGTTAGAGTATCTTACCACACTCTTGACATACTCTTCTGATTCTTGTAATATTTGAGTTGAGGAAATGATGCTAATGTGTCTCAGTCCCACTATATGTATGCATTTTCTATTTTAATGCAAATTTTGTCTTCCAAGTCTTTCCAACATCAAAAAAATTAGGAATCAATATTTACTCGGATTTCTAAATTTAACATTCCATTTTTCAGATATTGATCCTACTTGAGATAGCATTGTTTGTGACAATTTGGCTTTTTTTTTAATCTTTTTCTGATCTTGTTATACTGCAGTCTGTTGCAACTTTCTTCAGTCAAGTTATGGCTAAGATTGGGGGAAACACTGCTGGCCCAGGTACATAATAAACTTCAACGAATTGTGTGCCACCAGTTTCTTGACATTGTAATGTGCCTAATTGATTTAATTTGTGTGCAGGTGATGCTGTGGTCAATGTTTACATTAATCATGACAAGAAGTTTGCCTTTGTGGAGATGAGGTCTGTTGAGGAAGCTAGCAATGCGATGGCTCTGGATGGGATTATTTTCGAGGTATCTTTTTGACTGTAATCCAAAGCTTGGTATCATTTTTTTCATTTTGTTATGCAAGAATGCAAGTATATCCATTGGTGCTAATCCAAATTTCTTTTTCAATTCAGGGGGCACCTGTTAAGGTCAGGAGACCTACTGATTATAATCCTTCCTTAGCTGCTACCCTAGGCCCAAGCCAACCTAACCCAAACCTTAATCTGGGTGCTGTTGGCTTAACACCTGGGTCGGCTGGGGGACTTGATGGTCCTGATCGGGTTTTTGTTGGTGGACTTCCTTATTACTTTACTGAAACACAGATCAGAGAGCTTTTAGAGACTTTTGGGCCTCTACGGGGTTTTGATCTAGTGAAAGATAGAGAAACGGGAAACTCAAAGGGTTATGCGTTTTGTGTTTACCAGGATCTTGCAGTTACAGATATTGCATGTGCTGCTCTAAATGGAATAAAGATGGGAGATAAGACTCTTACAGTTAGACGAGCTAATCAAGGTGCAAACCCACAGCAGCCTAAACCCGAGCAAGAGAGCATTTTAATGCACGCACAACAGCAGATTGCACTGCAGGTTTGATGGGATTGTCCGTTAAATTGTATTTGTTACCTGGATCATTTGCACATGTGTTTAAAATTCTAACTGCTTTATACCTTTGATTTCTTAGAAACTTATGTTGCAGCCAGCCTTAGTGGCAACAAAGGTGGTGTGTTTAACTCATGCAGTTTCTTCTGATGAGCTCAAAGATGATGAAGACTATGAAGAGATTCTTGATGATATGAGACAGGAGTGCTCCAAATTTGGTAATTTCTGATTTAGTTTGCTTGTCTCACTGTGAAGTGTGAACTAATATTAATTTTCTGTGTTATTTGTTTTACAGCCAATTTGTAGTCCCACATTCTCATAGAGAATCAGGCCTAATTTACAGACTGAAGCCTCTATAACCTTTGTCCTCGCATGCTTGTTCATTGCATGTCTATGAAAATTTATTTGCATATTTCACTGTTTTGTTTTCACTTTATGCAGGTACTTTGGTGAATGTGGTGATCCCACGACCACCGTCTGATGGTGAACCTGCCGCTGGAGTTGGAAAGGTGTGTTGTTGAACTATTCTGGAAATTCAGTCTCCTACTGTCAATTATAGAAATTAAGAGCACATAATTTGTTTGTCTTTTTTTCCCCTTTCTTAATGCTGGGTTGATGTAGCTGTGGAATCGAAATAATAGTTAATGTGAGGGACTGAGGATTTGTCAGAAATTACTGTTGGAAAATGAATATCGACCCGAATTTGTTTAAACTTATTTATTGAAATAAGCATTTATTTTAATAAAATAAGTTACTTTATATTTTTCTGTGTGTTTGTCTAAACTGCTTTTGTTAAAAAAAAAAACAATTTTCTGCTTATTTTAAGAAGTCCTATCTGTTTCTTAAATAAAAGCTCTTATAAAAAACGCTTATTTTAAAGTTGATTTGTTTAAGTTTAAACAAACTCACCCATTATGCATAATTGCTTATCAAGGTGCTTTTCTTTTGGTATATACATGCTATAAACTGCAAGTAACTTTTATTTGCACAGGTGTTTTTGGAGTACGTTGATATTGACGGTGCTACAAAAGCCCGTGCCGGATTAAATGGCCGAAAATTTGATGGAAATCAAGTAGTAGCTGTTTTCTATCCAGAGAACAAATTTGCTCAGGGAGATTATGAAGGTTAATTATGTGGTGTTTGGATTCTATCTTGATTAGCAAGGATAATCTTTTGTATTATTATCATAAACTTGTAAGCTAGAGTTGTGGTCATAGTACAGAAACTGTTCTATTTAGATGCGAGTAGTAAGAGAGACATGATGACAATTTGTTAAAATAGTTTTACCGGTCTACATGGATCTGTGTGGTCCCTTGAGATATTCTCTATTTGCTTGAGTGAGGTTTGTTTTGAAGTGGACTTCTGCATTAATCAAATTAAAGCTTGTTGCTGGTGATTCTACTGATTTTTCTATTACTCAATACAACTAAAATAAACCATAAGCTTTTAAATGGCATCAAATTTAGTGTCCGTTGGCCGTTAGTATATATGCGCCAGTTTATTGAGAGCGTTGGGGGTGAGGGTTTAATTTTGGATATATACGGCGGCATTATTATTGGCTAAAATATATTTTTGTCTTTTCTATTTTCAATTTGTACTGAAACTATTTATATTTATTTTGTCTTTTTTTTCAAATCTTTGAAAACAGGAAACAAAATAAAAATAATGCATTAAAAGTGAAAATAGAAAATGTGAAGAGAAAATAAAATTGCAAGTAAATGCTTTGAAGTTTGGGTTAATGTTGCCTTTTTTTTTATAGGTGGAATCAAGGGGAAAAATCCCCGGATCTAAAAACTATTAGTCGCGAGGAAAAGCAGCATAACCACAAAAATTCTTAACTGTCCATCTAAAAAAATAGCTAAAATTAAGAAATTACATCAGCTTTGACAATATTCACAACAAAATGAGAAACAACCTAAAAAATTCTTAACTGCCCATCTAAAAGGATAGCCAAAACTAGCAAAAGCATCAACAACTTGGTTCCCTTCTCAACTAGCAAAATCATATAATAAGAACTTTTCGTATGTTCTCATTCTGATAAGGCCTAAATTAAATATCTGGTTATTTTATTTAAGTTTCCCCCCACTTTTCAATGAGATGCAGGAGATAAATATTTATTGTTATATAACTAAAAATTAATATTCTCATTCTTGTATTCTTTATATGTACATTTCACTAATTGTTCTCACGATAAAGTAAAAAATTTCTCTCAACCAACCTCAAACAACCATTCTTTTATCTATCTTTATTTATACACTGTACTTAATTTTCTTAACTAATCATCCCTTCTAATTTATCTTTTTTTATCTATATAAAAAACAAATATTTATTCTATGCAATGTACATGCTAAAAATATTAGTATAAATAAAAACAAAAGACTATCAACATAGTATGACATAATTGATAAATAATCTTATTCCTTAAATATGTGAGATTTGATTCCCAAGTTCATGTGTATAAAAAAATATCTATTAGGAGAGACTATACCTTTAATAGATCTTAATACTTGAAAATATTAGTCCTTAACTTTTGATGGGAGATAAATACCTAGAGTTAAAACAAAATGGGTTTTAATATAATTAAAAGCACAGATCAATGGTATAACACGTGTAATTAGTAAAAGCTTGTTTCAAGTTTTTTTTACAAATTATTTGCGGTTTTCTATTAAAATATATAAAAATAAAAATAATTTTATTACATTTTAAATTGATTTTTTAATATAAAATTTGACATAAATGAACAAAAGTAACGAATATTCATAACTAAATGATTTTATTATTATTTTTGAATGAATCTTTATTAAGAACTAAAGGCATTTGGGAAAAAACAAATATAGGCAAAGTCGGCTAATAAGGCATTCGAAATAAAAGCTGGAACCACATAAAAATATGAAGATAAACTTGCATTATCAGACCTGCCTTAGCTAAAGCATCAATAATAAATATATATTTTCATCTCTAAAAAGTCTGCATTATCAGACCACGTAGGACACCAAACAGTCTGACCCTTCTGCTGGTGGACATTATGTTGCATCTTAAAGTGAAGTTTAATTTACTGTTACTAGAAAAATAATAAATATATATTTTCATCTCTAAAAAGTGACAACCTGTGAATCAGTCTTTGTGAAACAACTTATAACAAATTAATTCCTATATTTGTAAAATTCCTTACAAATTTCGTTTCTACATTTGGTTAATTTCATGTTGGAAAGACTAATTTTCCATAAACTTAAGAGAGTTTGAGACTAAATTGTATATACATAAGCTTTCAGAGACCAAACCGACTCATGTTGCCATTTTTTTAATAAGAAATTGTATAATTAATTAGTATTTACTCTAAAAAAATATGAAAAACTATCGTATTTTAAAATTATCACGGTTTTTCAATTGCTTCAATAGTTATCAATTGAGTATATATGGTGGAAGCAAATTTCAGAATGCGAGAAATGTATGTTTTATATGATTTTTGTCAAAACAAAAAATAAGGCCAAAGCAACTTAAATTTTACAATTACTTCATTATTAACTTGCCAAAAACTTGTCTACACAACTTGGTAAACTAACTGTAACTCATGCATTTCTGGAAAGTTGTCTAGTATGTTCCAATAAGTATGTGGAGGAGATCCAGTTCTTGGTCACGAGATGGAGCTCCAACCACCGAATGAAAAGAGAATATGAGGCGAGAACCCATTAAATACTCTACCAAAAAGCTTCTTCTCACTTACCCAACCAATCATCAAATAGGCTAGCTAGACTTATCACATGAATATCATAAATATGATCATGTAATTGTCTAATAAGAAGGAGAATATATAAGAATGCATGTCCATGACCACCATTTGTGTCCAAAAAATAATTAGCCATTAAGATGAAGCATTTGAGAGACATGACTTTGACATTCACAGTCACATGGATCTTCTGGCTGTGCCAAATAAGGGGCAGATGCTTGTCTCAGGTGGTGCAGCCACGGGTTCCACCGGGGCAACAGGTTCCATGCTTCTACATATTCGGTGACTCATTGGTTGACAATGGAAACAACAATGGGATCCTAACCCTTGCCAGGGCAAACTACAGGCCTTATGGCATTGACTTCCCAGGGGGTGCCACTGGACGCTTCACCAATGGTCGCACTTATGTTGATGCCTTAGGTACACTTCTATACCAATTGTTTATCTATGATATCTTCATTGCATGCTTAAGCTAGTGATAAATAATATGAGTACTTGGCCAGCATTTAATTATCATGTAGAATATATAGCACTTGAGTTATTACTAATTAGAATTATGTTGATATTCAATTTACATAATAGTGTTAGCTCTCTTGATGTTACACTCACTGGGACCAGTCTAGTGGTGGGGACAAGATTTTAAATAGCAGTCGCGGTTTTGTCACATTTCTTGATATTACAGGAAATTGCAGATAAATGCAATCAATGTGGCCACAGCGGTCACGTTGTGATCGTAAACACTAAAGAAACATTGACTTTTTGGCTAAGATCATAGTCGTGGACCATTGTTTAAAACCTTGAATGTGGTTTTTTGGTAGTTTGCATGAAGTTATAGGTTTAAACCTCATTTCACTGTTGTACAAAAAGAAAAGAAAAAATCTCTTTGATGTTACATAGCTTAAATTTTTATTAATAGTACAAAGAAAATGTTCCATACTTCTCTCCTATGCTTACCCCCACCATATGGATTTATTTTGTAACAAACAACTATAGAATAGCATAACATGCCAAGTTTTTCTTATAACGTGTTTGGTTCTAAGTTATATTTCATTTGACGTGCATTGCAGCAAAAGCTAAAAATAGTATTATGGTAACTTCTGTATTATTTGCGCCATTTTACATAGTTTTATTTTTGCTGAAAGACATACGTACCACTTAACAATAAAAACCTATATGTACGTAGCTATTATTACTTAAGACTACAACAATTGACAACTGCAGCTCAGCTTCTGGGCTTTCCAACATATATTGCTCCATACTCAAGAGCAAGGGGTTTGGAACTATTAAGAGGAGCTAACTATGCATCTGGAGCAGCAGGCATTAGAGAAGAAACAGGAAGTAACCTTGTATGCAAATTCATATTCATGAGTATTTTGAGAAATTAAGCACATATTAAATGTACATATCGTTCTGTGAGGCACAATAATTCCTGAGCCACACCTCCTCTGATTTTCTTATGTAATTGTTTGCAGGGGGCTCATACATCATTGAATGAGCAAGTGGCTAACTTTGGCAACACAGTGCAGCAGTTGAGAAGGTTCTTCAGAGGAGACAATGAATCACTTAATAGCTACCTAAACAAATGTCTATTCTTTTCAGGGATGGGAAGCAATGATTACCTTAATAACTACTTCATGTCAGATTTTTATTCAACTAGCTCAGATTATACTGTTAAAGCTTTTGCATCTGTCCTTCTTCAAGATTACTCTCGCAAGCTATCTGTATGTTATCGACATCTAAATTTAAATGACTCTACATATAGTTTGCATTAGCATTCAGGGTCAGGTTAACAAATAACAATCATTTCATTCCTATGAACACAATGTAGTATCAAGGTAATGGAGTGGCCACTTGCTTGAGCAATGTAATTTGAGAACCTAATATGTACTTCAAAACCAACCATTTTGACAAAATATGATGATGACCTTTTGAAGGCCTAGATATACAAATCAGTTAAATTAAGATGTGTGTAATAACTGATTCCATGATCACTTGCATTAACATTTAGTGCTATGTAGTTTCACTTATTATTCCTCAGTCTAGATGGTCTATTTTGGCTATTTGCTTAGTATTTTTAATCTTATATGTTAAGAAGGATTCAATTTGTCTTGCATGTCCTTATGATAGATTATTACTGATGTGCTGTTCACTTAAAATTGTCCAGCAACTATATTCGCTAGGAGCGCGAAAAGTGATGGTTACAGCAGTTGGCCAAATTGGCTGCATTCCATATCAACTAGCCCGTTTTCATGGTAACAGCAGCAGATGCAATGAAAAAATCAACAATGCCATCTCGTTATTTAACTCAGGCCTTAAGACAATGGTTCAGAACTTCAATGGAGGGCAGCTTCCGGGAGCGAAGTTTGTGTATCTGGATTTTTATCAAAGCAGTCAAGATTTATCTTCAAATGGAACATCATATGGTAATTCTCTTTGGCTTAGACATGCCTTCTAAATTCTAATCATGTTAAAGCACATGCTCTCAAAAGCTGATTTTGCACTATATATATATATATATATATATATATATATATATATTTATATATATATATTATTTCACACAGGGTTTGATGTGATAGACAAAGGGTGCTGTGGAGTTGGCAGGAACAATGGGCAAATTACTTGCCTTCCTCAGCAACAACCATGTGAAAATCGTCAGAAGTACTTGTTCTGGGATGCTTTCCACCCCACTGAACTGGCCAATATTTTACTAGCAAAGGCAACATACAGTTCACAATCATACACTTATCCCATTAATATTCAACAATTGGCAATGCTGTAAAAGTTTGGTTTATGTTTGATATTGTCTGTTTGTGTGGTGGATTGATTATAGTATTTGTGATATTATGTTGTAAGAATGTGTTCTTGGTGCTTAAACCATATGATTTCCTTTGTACACGAGTGATGCCATTGCGTAGGAATAATATAATATAATAAGGATGCTTCAGTCTAACCATATATGAATTACTTCAGGCAGCCTTCGATTTTATTTTATTTTGCTCCCTTTCTTCCTTCTCCATTCTCCAGTATTTAATTTGTGCCACTCATAATTCAAATTCATGACAGCCATTCTGACTATTAATAGATTCCCTGTACTAAATTTGTTACTCCGCACACTTCTAATTACTAAATGTGAACTGATCATTCAAGTTGACACCACAAGATTCCCACTTATTAGCGGGCTCAATTTATAGCTCAGCAAGTTGCCTTATGTTTATAGGATAAACAAAATTGGGGTTCCCATTAAAAGCCATTCTTCCCATGAGAATGTTCACTGCTTCAGTTGGGTGGAATGCATCCCAGAACACGTACTGACGCCTATTAGGGCATGGTGTTTGAAATGGAAGACATGTAATTTGGCCTCTGTTTCTTCCAATGCCACAGCACCCTCTATTTACCACAGTGAACCCTACACATAATGAAACTAAACCATTAGTCTCATTATCAAATACATGTTGAAAATGTGCATTGCAAAGTGCTAAACCATAAGTTTAAAATAATGTAACACTCAGTTTTATGTGTTATATATTGAGCTGGATATGCAATAGTATCTTTTGATTCATACCATAAGATCTAGCATTGAGAAGGATGTCCTGGAACATGCGGGAAGAATCGGCGAATATAAATCTGGCACCAGGTAGATTATTATTGAAATTTCCCAACATGGTCTTCACATTTTCATTGAAGGGTTTCACTAGCAGGTTCACTTCTTTGGAGCAGGTTCCGGTCATGCTTTGAGCCAGTATGCTTGGAATGCATCCCATTTGCCCCAGTCCAGCAATCACAAATTTCCTTGCTCCAAGATTGTAAAGCCTCTATAACACATCATGAACCATTAATTTTTCCTTTTTTGACTCCTACACTATCCCATTAGTTTGAAGGGAGTAAACTCATTAGTTTGAAGGGAGTAAACACTGGGAGTAACCACATAAAAAAATTTGACACCACACTTTAATTCAAAAACTTAAGGTTCAGATTTATGGATATTCTCCTTACTTATATGGTACTCAATTTTTTCACTTGTACCTGATGTGGAATTTTACCTCATACTTGTACTCTAATAACGTTAAAGAAAGTAAGGGATTGTGTGCAATCTGAAGAAACTAAAAAATCTTACCGTGAGCTGCTGGCTATATGTTTGAACCAAAAGATCAGCATACTGTTGTCCATTGTACTGATTTCTAGTGGGGTAATTAGGCATAAGGTAGTTGTTTAGGTAGTCATTGCTGCCCATTCCAACAAAGAATATGCACCGCGCAAGCGCAGTGCCCATATAGTCTGCTCCAAGATTCCCAGTAATTTGATTTAATGTGTTCTCAAAGTTACTAAGTTGCTGATCAAATGGTATGCGTCCAACCTGCCCAAAATAGAACCAATTATGATACAATCTACATATTGTATTTCAGTCAATGAGTTGGAAATAGAAGCCAACAAAAAAATTGAGGTTTTGTTGTGTATCTTTAAAATACAAAAATAGTAACTGAACGTTTCCTAATAAACAAAATAATAAAATGATCATACAAAAACAATAAGTAAAAGTTGTTTAAAGTAATGTACAAGTCAAAATCTAAAATGATAAATGGATGTTACACACAAAGTTTCTGCCAGTGGCATCAAGGATTCCAGCAGCAGCTGAAGCATAGTTTACTCCATGAAGCACTTGATTCCCTGAGGCTTCTGTGTATGCAGGAATCAAGGGAAGTCCAAGCAGTTCAGCTGCATTAATATAAACACATCATTTTCAATTCAGGGAAATGATACATAATTCAAAGCATGAGATTTTAACTAATTAACGATTATTAGGGATAAAATAAAAAGCACCAAAGTAACAATGTTACTGAAAACATGCCTACAAAGAAAGTTTGAGCTTAACCTGAATGATCTTTATGACATTATTTTTAGAAAGCATTTGACCCTTACATATTTTATTTAGCAACTACTAAGATGCAACTTAATGCATGATTTTTTGTGGTGGGTAATTTAATAGGACCAGCATTAACTTTATGTTTTTGGTCTCTACTCACTACAGTCTAATGAGAAACACTTGTGTAGGTTTTGTCTACACAAATTAGGTGGGAGAATATACTCCCCAAGTTAGGTTGAATAAATTAATCAACAATAAATAAGTTATCATGTGACAAAAACCAAGATTTATATTATTATTAAGCATGAGGTTACAATGAGTTTACTGATTGGTTTAATATACCCAACCTGGGTACGCAGAGTGTGTTTACACAAGTAGTTTTCTGGTTCAAGGGCTGTGTAGTGTAGCTAAAAATGCAGGAAAAGCCCATATCCTCTTTAATGCACCATTTACTGCAAGAAAATGCAGTGACAGAAATTTATCTACCCTTTTTGCCGCATACACCAATCACATATACAAAGCAGCATTTGCCATTGAAGCAGAAAAGAGAAATTTACAGTAAGCAATTGCTTCAGAAAATCGCCTGTGGCTAAGAGTTAGGCCGTTAGGTGTAACAGTTGATCACCTCATTAATGGTATTGGTAGCCTTGGCAGGCTTCCTATGTAAGAGATACACGGCAAATGTGATAAAAAAAAAAAAAAAGAAGAAAAAAGGCAGCATGCCCTCAAAAGACACTTTTGACCCAAAAAGCTAAATGTTAAGAAAATGAACAATTCGACTACTTTACTTTATATTTCTAAATCTGTGAGGACAATTAATCATAAAGTGAGAAATCTGATTTTTTGTGACTAACTAGTCAAATTACATAAACTAGAAGAATGTTATACGATATATTTTTCCTTCTAGCAAGGTATATCATATGTGTCAAGTAGTCAATGTTGCTACCAAAAAGTATACCCTTATGACTCAAATCTCAATCAAGCTATGCTTGAAATAGCAGTCTATGCTAAGAGAAAGGGTGTAATAATTTCTGAATACTGAGTAGTCTTATTATTAAAATATGACACTGAAATACATATTTTATTTGCACATCCATCTGGACTCGCACACAAACCCCATAATCTAGATATATAGGCTTTAATTTTTTAATGTGATTGATTAGCACCAGAAAAAAGAAAAAAGAATTGATAAAGGAGAGAGAGATACCTATTTCATCAACCATAGTGTAGCCGTTAGAGAAGCGACCAGTAGGGCCTCCATTGAAGTCAATGCCATAAGGGTAATAGTTGGCCTTAGCAAAGGAAGGAAGGTTGTTGTTGTTGCCATTGTCAATGAGAGAGTCACCAAATATGAACATGGCAGGCACCATTTCTCTTTGGCCTCTCACTATACCACCACTCATCAGCAACATGAAAAGCACCAAGATTGGAGATAATCCAAACTTTGCCATCAAAGTGTGATCAGAACCTGATGAGAGCCACATGGAGCAAAGAACCTGTGGTTTTATCTATTTTTGTATATGTATGTATGTATGCATGCAACAAAAATAGAGTGGAGTATGGTTTTGAAAGGAGAGTGAAGAGGGTTTAATAGAAGATGGTAGTATATGACGGTGGTTGAAATGCAATCAATACATTCACCTGTTCTCTACCTTGCAGTAATTATACAAACTGAAGTATCCAAGTATCCAACACTTGTGCAGGCAAGTATTTATTTACTACTTCCCTTTTCCATTTTCAAGAATTTTTCCACACATTTTCATGCACCCTCTCATTATTTTTTCGTGACCGTGCCTGTGGGGACTTGAGGATAATGTATGGTAAGTACTTCACGTAGCAATAGCTTGCCATGTCTACTGCAATCTGCATGTTGCAGAAGAGAAAGTCAAACGAGTTATTACTGCATTTAACGGGACCCTTTAATCACTTCAAATATTAAATTTGTCAGTAGTTTCTATAATTATTTTAAAATTATTCTTAAGTTATTGATACTCATTTTCTTAATCTCTTTTTACTGTAGTAATCAATATAAAAACACTTTAACTAGAAAAATTGAATGGGAGATTTCCAACATGTAAGAAATTAGTATTTGTTACACTTATTAATACTTGCACCGCTTGAAATCTATAAAACTTGTGAGTCTTTAAATTCAGACTAGGTATGAAACTGGTAAAGCTAGTGGTCGATTTAAGAGAGCGATTCAACACTGTTAAACCAAATCACACAAATTTACGTCAAATATATATTTTTTTCTTTTTTAAAAAAAGCCAAAAGACTAAAGGAAAGAAGAAATCTACGAAATATGGACAAGTCCCACATAATGGCCCTTATTAATGTTATAAATAGAGAAAATACTGAGATTCAGTAAATAGACACAAAAATAGAGAAGATACTGAGATTTTGTGACCTTTTTGTTAGCTTGGTTTAATATTTCTTTCCCAGTTCACGTCCTCTACTAGTCCTTCCTCCTCTCCTTTGTGGTTGATTCAGATGGTGTCTCCTTTTCTCCACATGTGCACCTTTCTTTTCTATAAAATTTAGCTTTGATTGTAAAGCTCTATAGGCTGATATGAACATTTGTCCATCCTTTTCTCATGTGCTAGCTTCAAGAGAGTGTATGAATTCATACAAAGTATATGTAAAAAGAATCATGGATTCTAGCTTCTATGACGATAAAATAATCAAACCTTTTAGGCGGCAAACTTCTAAAAAATTTCTCAACAATGCAATCTTCTTTTCTTAACTATTATCTCCATAACTTTTAATTTGATTGACTATCTCAACCACTCTAGTAGATAAATTGCGTATCTTTTCAGTTTTCTTCATAGACAATTGTTCGAAATCCTTCCAAAGGTTCTACAGTTTGATAGAAATGATTTTCTTACTTGCTTTGTATTCATTTTGGAGAATATCTTATGTTTCTTTCTCCTTTTTAACACGAAGAATTCCTGGATAAATGTTTGATCATACCTTGTAGAATGTAGCGAAGAGTATTGCATCTTTAATTTCTTCAGTTGATTTCCTTGCAAAGCCTTTTTTATCCTTTTCCGAAAGATCCTGGGAAACAAATAAGACCTTCATTTTATCACTCCAATAATCGTAATCTTCACAATTAAAGATGAGAATTTAGCTTGGGAAATATTGAAGAAGAAAAAAGTTAAAAAGGTATTAAGATTTGAACGTGAGGCAACAAGATTCTAAACAAAACTGGATCTGTACTAAACCAACTCTAGATACTATTGTTAGAAATTCTAAAAAGGTAAAAGAAGATATAGATGATCTTAAGAACAAGAAGATGAGTGGAAAAATCTTTTTTTTTTTTTTTTATCATACTTTGCATTTCATGCGTCATTTTTTATAGGATTCTTAAATAAAAAATTTTAAAAATTGCTACTTAAATAATTTACATAGTGCCTTAATTATTTAAAGAAGTAATATCTAATAAGTGTAATTGTAACATCTCATTTTTCGTAAAATAAATTAAAAATGATTTTATTTAAAAATAAATAGAATTTTAAGAAAATAATGAATTTTTTGTAATTAAATAAATAAGAAAAAATAGTTTTATTAATTAAAATAATAATTTTAAGGTAAATAAAATAAATATATGTTCTTAGAAAATAAAAATAATATTTTATTTATTCATTTGATAAGGAATAAAATAGAGTTATTTTTTATAAAATAAAAAAATATAGTAAATAATAAACTAAGAGTATCCCAATTACAAATAGAAACATATATTAGGTTAGTTTTTATATTTACGATATGTCTCTACGTTATTTCTTCCTCTCAACTTTGTTTTTTCTTTTTTCTCTCCCAAAACTCTCTATTTTCTCGCTTTCACCCAAACATGTCCCAGTAAAACTATGATCCTTGACTCTTAACCGTTGGATCATCGTGAAATTCAAACACTAGGTTCAGAACTCATTTTCATATATCCCGATCGTTGGGATTTGTGAAATAATGTTTATGGAGGAAAAAATGTCCCTCGTACTTAGACAGTGAAATTGAGACTTTAATCTCTTTTCCTTTCTTCTAACATTTGGAAATTCTAGTAGAACAACTAAAGAAAAAGCTTGAGGAATCTTAGGGAATGACTAAAGACGCCGCTATCACTGTTAGACTACACACGTGAGCCCGCTTAGAGGTAATAGATGAATTTATCGCAATTGATGTTAGAATGAACATGTGTAGGGATCTTTAGAGGATCAAATTGGAGTTTATTTTTGGATGTTTATTGTATTGTAATTGTTCCTTTGCAATTATAATTATGAGATTGTTGTGTTTGATGGGCCAATTGATGCCCTGATGCGAATTGGTTGATAAAATTGAGTGTTCTTAGTGTTTTTTTGTGTTTTTTAACCTATGATTTTGATTCCATTGATTTTAATATGATTATGTGAAATTGTTTGAGGGGTTTTACTTCCCATGTTGTGAGAAACATTTTTGTATAATTCGTTTGTGTTTTGAACAAGATTTACTAGATTAGCATGATAAATTGTTATATTGAGATCATGAAATTGTGATTGAGATTGCATGTAAATGATAAATTGAATATGTGATGAGTTGTGAGATACATGTGTATTGATATATTGTATGTATTGAGTTGTGAGCTATGAATTGTGCAATCACATAACTGTAAGATCCTTTAAGGGACAACAAGTTAATGCGCGATGAGTACTGTAATGAGATCCACTATAGAAATTCGACGAGTTGAATCACTTTGAGGCACAACGAGTTAAAATGATTTTCAAAACAATTGAGTAGTTATGTGTATTGCATAATTCATAGATAAAATCTGTGTTTGTGCCATGTATATATTAATATTGTGTGATGTATATATGAAATTCATAAGGTGTGATAACATGTTGTTTTGATATTATAACATTGTGATTGAGATTGAGTGTATGCGATAAATTGAGTATGTGTTAATTATAAGATACATGTGTATTAAGATGTTGTGAACTATGAACCGTACAATCACAGACTGTAAGACCCTTTAAGGACAATGAGTTAATGCACGACGAGTATTATGATGAAATTCATTGTAGGAACCCAACGAGTTTAATCACTTTGAGGCACGATGAGTTAAAATTATTTTGAGAACAATTGAGGAGTCTTATGTTTTATACAATTCATAGATAGAGTATGTCTGTTAAAATATTTTCTAGGTTGAACCTGAATTAGGAGGAAGAGGCTCTGGCGGACTCTTCGGAGTCTAGGTCTTGGGAGTAAATACACCCGGCTTAAGTGTTTCTTTAAGCCCGTGTTGATCCCACGTGATTGGAACATTCTTGTAAAATAGTGTGACCTTGATTGGTCTTCCTATGATTTTACCTAGTGAGAGTGACTTGACTTACCAATGTGTGGTATGTCTTATCATGTACTCCTAGGCGCCCGACGAGATTTTTCACTGACATGGTACCACATTGCATATAGGATTGAGTCTTAGTATATTTGTTGCATAACGCTTGAGTATTGATCGATATTGATTGGTTGAGTGATATTGTGTTTTGGTCCTTGAGTACGTGAATGACGTGAAAATGTGTGAGACGTGTAGTGTTGAAACGTGATGTTACACGATAAGTGGTGGAATGACGTGAGTTGTGTTTAAGTAAGTTGTATTTCATTTAATGATATATATATCTATCCCGTTTCTCTCTATTAGTTAGGAATGTGATAACTCACTCCCTTTGTGTTTGGATTCTATGATGATCTCAAACTTTGTGTTCGTGGGAGCAGATAATTAGATTGATGACTATGGAGAACTTCATCCTAGAGGATACTGAAACACAATACTCTGATAGGATGTGATATTAGGGCGTGAGTTTTTGTATTAATTGCACGAAGTTTTGAACATGTAGTTTTTATCATTTTGTTTTACATCCTGAGTCTTTAGTTCATTCTTTGGAGTTTTGGACGGCCTTGTTTGAGCCGGAGATATTTTCATATCCTTAATTGATAAGTTTTTAATTTGGTGATTAACACGAATGTGAACATTTTACTCATGTGAATTTACTTACACTTTTATTGAATAAAATTAATTTAATTAGATTCCTCATTTTATATGTTTTTTTCATTTATATGGCTATTGAAATAGAGAGTGTAAAAGTAATGTCTTACTTTGAAGAACTAATACTATATCATAAATTTTGAAATTCACTTGAGATAGTCCAAAGAGGTTTCTGTCAAAAATTTTGAAGCTGAAAAAATATAACCAATTCAAGGTGCCATATGTATCCCCTTCTGTGAAATGTAATATAAATTCATTAAATTGACTCTCCTAATTACTTTGTGGCTAATATTGGTTTCGTTATTCTGACCACTACAAATCGTTTGCTTGGCTATGGTTCATTTCTTGGCTAACAAATAGTATTGATGGCCAAGATACATATCTTTTATCCTTAAATAAAAAGCATGTCGATAAAGCTTTTTGACAAAATGATTAAAAAATAATTAAATCCAACTCAGTAGTAGAATTTAATTTTCTTCGTAACAACCCTGGAGTTCGATTTATTATAGAAAAATACTTACATGTACTCGCGCCAAAGGTAACTAAAACCCAAAAAATTAGCGTATTAGTGTAAAGGTATGTTGTGTTGACAAGAGTTGAAACAATTAATATTTTCTTGGGTCAACAGTAGTCACAAATCACAAAGGGACTTAATCTCTGATCTAATGGGTTAAGAGATACCCATGATCTTTGACCTAAATAATATTTAGTGTAATTAAAAAATACTCAATCTCCTAATAAATTGGTGAAAAAAATGGAGAATAATAAAATAATCAAAAGAAGAAACTTCGTTGTGTAGAGAAATTATTAGATTAATCTAAACTGAGCGAAGATGATTGCATTAAGCAATTTCATCTCAAGATCCATAATCAATTTAGACTCTTGAATGAGCCTAATTATTTATGACCAAATTTCACTATCCACTCTTGCTTTTCATTGTTACCATGGCCTCAAGAAGTGGATAACTAAGAACCATTACATAGGTAACTAGGAAAAGTTGACCAAACATTTCTTCAAAATCCTTCACATTGAAATTAAATAGTCTCCATATACCAACTAAGAAGCTAACAATGTTGGCTGTGAGTAATAGAACCAATGGAGCCATGAACACAGCTGCACCTTGGAAATCGAATCTACCTTGCTCATATTTCTTGAGCTTCTCTTTGTCAATTGCTTTGTTTGACAAGTTGAATTTCACCTTGCTCAACCCCAACCACTTCTTGATTCCATCTATAATTGCAAATATGCTGGTAACTGACTTCAGAATCCAAATTCTTTGTTCATCCCACCACATTGTCACAGATCCATCCCCAGAGAGAACCTCAATCAAATGTTGAATCTGAGTAGATACATACACAAATGCAAACACGGCAAACCAAGGGTCTGTGGCCTGTGATAGCATAAATAAATCAAAGCATGTCAAATTGAAGTCACTGAAAAAGTTAACTTGATTATATTTCAATGCTAAATAAATGGAAAATAAAAGAAATATAGTATAAAAATAAGGTTAAACTATTTCAAAAAAATTAATTAGGTCCCTAAACTAAAAGAAATATATATAATTGGATCCTTAATCTTTTAAAACTTTTACATTTGAGTTCCTAAGATTTTTAAAATCACTATAAATTGTCATTTTCTAGCCGTCTCAAGTTGATATAAATTAACTCTAGGGACCCAATTATAAAATTTTTTTATAGGAACCAAATTAAAAATTTCCCAATAGTTTAGAAAATAGATTAATATAACCCAAAAGTAAATTAATTGAAGAGTAGTCAAATATTTGAATTGGAAATTTACCTTTGGAAACACAGGGATTCCTTTGAGGAGGCATACTTGAGGTACAATGCCGTAGAGGATGAAGACAACAGCATAAAGGGATGACATTGTGATGAAGCAATAAGTGAATGTGTGAAGTATGGACATTCTTGAAAATCCATAAGTGAATGGGCTGTATTTGGAGGAGACACCAAGCAACAAAAGTTCAGACAACCACTTAACCAACTGAAGCATGCCTTCCTTGATGTCAGTGGGAGCACAACCTAAGAAACATGGTGTTTTCGGGTAAAGATATGCTGATTTCCATCCTCTGCTGTGAAGAATATAGCCAGTAATAGAACTCTCTAGTAATATGCCATATGAGAATCCCACCTGTGGAGGGTACCAAGCAAATTTACATTTGGAAAATCGTCAATGTTTGCCCATAAACATTAATTAATTGAATAGCAAATATGATATTATATATGCATATTATAAACACTAGCCTCTGTGCCCCAATTTGTGTTATTTTCGTAGGAACAAGAGGCCACTACTTGAGCTTCTCTTAACATTTCATCTCTTGAAATATTCTTTTTGCTACTTTTCTGTCCACGGATGGCCTTCAGTGATTCAATGTAGGCGGTAGACTTGCCGAAGTACTTTTGTGCATCTTGCAGATAGTCATCTACAATCATAGATTAATATAACACAAACCGGTGAATCACGTACTATCTCGTCATAAAATAGAACCATATAATTTTTTAGGGAAGGCCAAATTTTATAGGTTTAAATTTTTTTCCCCCTGAAATTTAAGTTTTTATTCATTTGTTATTATAATTTTTTTTAATCCTTGTAAGATGTGTTTGCTTTATTTTTAATCCTTAAAACATTTTAAATAATAAAAAATGTTAAATTCGAAGGAAGAAAAAAGAATTTAAACCAACTTCACATCATACCAAATTTTATTAAAAGTATGTGAAATATATTACAAGAGAAAAAGGCCGTGTAATATCAACAATAAAATTCTATTGAGGCCATATGTACCTTTTTGGTTTGGACTTCCAAATAGTAAAGCACTTCTACTTAAGTAATTGCCGCTGCCAGAAAGACCTGGACCTCTTAGTCCATCCATGCCTTGCCACATTGTCTATAAGAAATTAGGTACTGTATGTTATCAGACGAATGATCAAATAAAACAGACAAGCAGTAGTGAAAGGAGATTTAAAAGGGCCTAATCCTAATGATTACCTTAAAAGCAGTTCTAGCTTGACTATCATAAATGTCCTTTTTGCTAAGGTTGTGAAACATTTGAGGGAATTGAACAAATGCAATATATTTGGACGTTTCAGGATCAAGAAAGAAGCACATGGCTTGTTTGGCAGAGGTTGGATCATTGCTATACATATCACAGTCCATTACTAGAACATAAGGTCCATTACTGATTAAACCTGAGACTCTGAGCTGCAACCACAGTTGAAGTGCTACATTGATTAAGCAAGAAACTCATACAAGTAGTGGGGGAAAAGAAGAGTATAGATTAAATTCAAATAGTACACACCAATGTGTTGACGGCTCCTCCTTTGAATTTGTGAGGAAGGGATGGCCTTCTTTCGCGAGACACATAAACAATAAGTGGCATTCCCGGTTGGTCATTTATAATCTGAATACACAGAACAGAGAGACATTACC